>NW_019384451.1:103185-192397 GCF_000671375.1 Centruroides sculpturatus | reverse complement strand
AATCACATACATTATAGACATAGCCATTCCAAACACTCACAATGTACAAAACACATGCACAGAAAAAATTAGCAAGTACACAGAACTCGCCCAGGAAGTAAGGCATCTGTGGAGGATGGAAAGGGTGCTTATTGTACCTGTTGTTCTCTCCTGTACAGGTGTGATACCACACACACTACACAAAAGCCTGGGAACATTACAATTGAATAGCAATACATACATCACACTACAGAAGGCCACTATATTGAATACATGCCACATTGTTAGGAAATTCCTGAATACTGACACTGACACTGACACACTTATTTAATTTTAGTTTTGTTTTGGTTGCTATGCCTTGACTCTGGTCCGGCATAGTACACAGCCACCGGTTTAACCGAGTATTACCCACTGAACCCAACACAATAATAATAATAATAATATACGTTTTGACATATAGTATTAGAAAAGACGATACACATACAATTTACGTTAAATACTGGCTATCACTTATGACCATTCTATACAGTATCATCATCATCTTCTTCAGTTCTTCGGGGATGGCTCAAGTATTCCAATTGTTCCCATGTTTTTACTGTTTGTAAAAATGTAAACCATGGAAAATTAATGCAATTTAAAGTAGAAATTGTTTTATAGAGAGGTGTTTTTCAACCTTTTTTCTCATCGCGGACCGGTAAAATTACGGATAATTTTACATGGACCAGTAATTATGCTTATTTATTACGCTTATATAGAGTCACTGTACGTACTTTGCTAAGTACAGTGAATGTAGATAAGCATATATAAGCGTCATAACTACATTACTATTTAAACGTCACTAGTAATTTAGTACGGGAAATGCGGTTGAAAAACAGTGCTGTAGAGAATCGATTGTCTTCCTAAGATTTTCTTATTTCTAATAGAAACTTCATTATTTATTTAAAATAATACAAGTAGACCCCCTATAACACTGTTAATAATTCCGTTTTATACGAATTTCATGTTGTACGAATCACTTAGATTTTACAAATACATGAGCCGTTCACAGCCCAGCACACGTATTTGTAAAATCTAAGTGACTCGTACAGCATCAAATTCATATAACACGGAATTATCAACAGTGTTATAGGGGGGTCTACTGGTATTTACATTTTAATATTTAACCTTTAGCTTGTTCATCATTATCATTTATGTTGTTATTTTAAGTAAGTAATTCTTTATAATTTCAAAACTTTGACATTATTTCATTAACGAATTAAAATTCGTTCCCCCTAAGATTTGCTCACGAATCCTCCTTTGAATTAAAAACATTAAATTAATTAATAATCATCTAAATATTAAAATGTAAAAGATGTAAACGTGGATAATAATTAGATTAAAATGAAATATTTTATTAAAAATTCATCTATAATAAAAAACATTTATTTACCAGACTTACAGGAAAAATACGAAAATATTTCCTGTTTGCAGCTCTATTTATAAGTTATTTATTTATTTCTTGAGTAAATAAAAATTGTTTATTTACCGATTCTACTTCATAACATTCCTTTAAATTATTTGAATATGTAAAAATAGTTCAAAAGATTAATATTTTGTGTTTATAAATTCAACTCCATTACTTTAAGCTTTGAACTACAGCGAATAGTCTAATATCTATTATTAATTTTCTTACAATTAATATAGAAATTAAAGAATTATAATATTAAATTAAAATTTTATTCGTTTAATACGCTTAGACAATTTTTACTTTTATATTTATAACAGCAAAAACATATGGAAATAAATAAATTAATCTTTGTTTACATGTTATAAAATTAGAATAAGGTAAAATATTATCTATATAATATTTTACCTTATTCTAATTTAAATATAAATATTAATTAAAATTTATATACAATAGAACTCGCTTACTGTAATCGCGAATATTGTTATCAGTCGTTTAATATTATTACTTGTCAGCATTAAAATGAAATTCGCATCAAAATTCAAAATGAAATAAAACAAATCATTCAAATCTACGTGTCCCGAAATAATTATTGCTGATTTATTTTTACAGATATTCATTCCAATTAAAATTAACTTACAAATTTGAATTTCAGATCAATACATTTAGCTGTATTGTGATAGTAAATATTCAGTAGTTCAGTTTTCATTGTAGCATATAATATTTGTAGAATTTTATTGTGTAATATTTTTAAAACCAAAATATAAATTACAAATAATAAAAAATTAAACTTTAATTAAATACAGTAGAGCGTCGATTATCCGAAAGTCAATCATTCGAAACGTCAATCATCCGAAAGAATTCCAGTCGGCAAATTTAAATTTTCGCCAGTGCTGTGGCGCTGCAATCTTTGGCTATGTCTTGGGCTACTCAAATATTTTACGTTTTTGATACTAAATTAACTTCTGAAGTATAATTTTTTATTGTTTTTATATTTTTCAATATATTTATTTTGTTCGTACAAAATAAAAAAATAATTTTTAACGATACAATAGTCTTCGTTAGGCTTAACATCGACGAAAATTCAACGCGAAGCGACACGCAACGGAGAAAAATGTCAAGATGGAATAAATTAATATATTTGTTCGTACATAATCGGTTATCCGAAACATCGATCTTCCGAACAACCCCAGTCCCAATTGATTCAGATAATCGACGCTCTACTGTATAAATATTCAAACACGTACAGTACAAGCTACGAATGTGAGTAAGTCAATAAAGCGGCCGGATGGCCGAGCGGTCAAGGTAGCAGCCTACCGCTCTGGAGGACCCGTGTTCGAATCCGAACGGGTCGAAAAATCCCCAGGAATTTTTCGGGAGGTGGTCCGTTCGAATATGTCGGGCACCGTCCCTCACCACCCGGCAGCCCCATTCTGGGCCTGGCCGAACCCATAATGGGCTTGCAAAAAAAAAGAGACCCTCTTAAAATTTTGAAGTGGTGCAAGATCTCATTGTGGTGTCACCCCGTAGAGACTGAATTGTAGATAGAGATTACAGATACATTTTTCATATTATCATGCATTAGACGGGCCGAATGTTGGCCATGCCTGGTCTAGGGTCTATTCGTATCATTTGTTCGATAAGCCAGTAAAAATCGCAGACTTCTCTAAATGTATTTTTAATATCACAATTACAATCTGAATCACTAGCCACAATATAAGGGCTACAATTAAAAATAAAATAATAAAAACTTACTTGATGAAATAAAATGTGCAGTGGGTGTACAGTATAGTCGGCTTCATATAGTCGGATGTACAGTATATATACTTCATTCGGCGGGCTGCCCTGTAAAAAACGATTGTCTACACCAGTGTTTCTCAACCTCTAACGAATCGTCGCCCCCTTCAACGTAGTATCGCCCCCTTCATTTCAAAATTCCGATGCCGAGGGCCAAGGCTAACGCCAAATTCGTACTGCATCGAATAGACAAGTGACTGGTATAATGTTATTTATTTAACTATTGTACGATATAACGAATAAAATATCTAATGATTCTTAATATAATGTTTTACTATATCGCCCAGAAAATTACTTTTTGCCCCCAAAATATAAATTTTTACTAATCGCCTCCTCAACACGAAAAAACACCCACATGGGCGCGATATCGTCCTCGTTGAGAAACATTGGTCTACACCTACTAATATAAAAGCTGTCGTCTGTGTTTGAATTCCTTATAATTCCTACAATTTTTGACGAAATTTTGGCTATATTCGTTTTATGTTCTGACGAAAAGTATAGATTGCTTATTTTATGGAAAAATTAGCTATATAATAAACGTTTTATCGATTTCGAATCGGTTTACGTTGCAGTATTGTACCGTACATATAATTCATCTTTGTTTTATCAACGTGGAATTAAAAAGATTCGCTATTTTGTCAGAAAAAAACGCCTAAATAATAAACCGATCAAACAACAAAGTGCAATAGTGGTGAATAAAGAAGTTTATAAATAAATTTAAAATATTCTTATAAATATTGTAAAAAAATAATAGCAGATTTTATTTGTATTTAGTCTTCAATTTGTATCTTCTTACAATATATTTTTCCATCCACAGAAACACTGGCAGAGCCGACGTTTTCTATCGTGTTCTTCCCTGCCTACGATTATGTAAATTGATTAAAAAGTCCCTCTGAAACTGGATTCTTGTAAAAGTTTCAAAAATCCAAGGATAAAATATATATTTTAAATATGGGCAAATTAATTTTAACTTAAAAATAGCGGGATTTTCGGCAGGTTTCTAAAGGCAATTATCATGCCACTTTTAAATGCAAATTATAACTTAATGTTAGTTGCTTTTCTTATGTAAATGAAAATTAACCATTGTTTAAATAACTATTGCTGTAACTTGCTGCTATTTTAAGGAAAAACAACACCGTTTTATTTTGTTCACAAAAAATATAGACAGCGAAATATTAAATAATAATAGATTTCACGAGCGCATACAAATTGCTTTCTCTATGTTGTCTACGTTCGCCTACACGTCAAAAAGGCGAAGATATTAGAGAGGTTGCGGCCGAAGTTTTCATCTCTCAAACGTGAACGTCGAACGTCGAGCGCCGCTATATTGTAAGTGGCACTCGACGTTCGACGTTCACGTTTTACAGATGAAAACTTCGGGCGCAACCTCTCTATTTGCGAACTTCGTCACACAACTGTAATCCCAAGGGTTTTTGACAGTCGAAATAACGAAATACTTTATATCTTCCGATAGTTCGAAGCAATTTTCTATCCCCGAACACATTCTATCGACAAATGAATAGTGTTTCTAACATTAAAAGACAAAAACAGAAGCGGATTGAGGCCATATTCACTCGTCAGTATCACCCTTCTTGATCTCGATTTTCATCTCAGTCCATTCTAGATGAAAAATTTAAAGATTTATTAAGAATTTCATAACGTGGGTGGAAATTCAAGTCAATTAGAAAATTATAATAGTAAAAGTTGGTCCTCGCTTTACGACATTCCCTTATTTATGACAGACATAAATTTTTTATTAAAATTAAAATGTTAATCTTAAATTGATAACAATAATCTTATTATTACTTAATTATTGTATATTATATCTGCATATTTAACAGAAGTTTATCTGATAATTATTTATACAATTATATCTAAGTAGTAACAGTGAAAAATTAGTGAAAGCAAATTTGTTTATTTAATTAATTAATTAAAATTTGAAATGATTAAATTATGTTGTTTGAAGTTTGTAAATCACATTTCGATGCTGAAAAATATAATGAATTGAAATTAAATTGTAAAATTTCTTTATTTGAAAAGCATTTTTACGAAAAAACTATAGTATTTTAAAGAAATTTTACAAAATTAGCACTCAACAAAGTCACATGTAGAATTAATTATGTTTAATTCATAACAGAAAAATAAATATATAATCTTGAATCCGTTGCTTAGTTGGGTTCTCTGTTTTTTGGAAAAGTATTGATAGATTTACTAACGCAAGGTATCAGCATATTGAAGGAAAAGTTAAAGTAACAACTACTTTCCATATTAATGGTAAAAAGAAAGATTTACAAATTCCTATTTTTATTATTATTATTATTATTTTTAACTCTTTCTGTTCTTTGTGCACCAAGAGAANATTAAATTATGTTGTTTGAAGTTTGTAAATCACATTTCGATGCTGAAAAATATAATGAATTGAAATTAAATTGTAAAATTTCTTTATTTGAAAAGCATTTTTACGAAAAAACTATAGTATTTTAAAGAAATTTTACAAAATTAGCACTCAACAAAGTCACATGTAGAATTAATTATGTTTAATTCATAACAGAAAAATAAATATATAATCTTGAATCCGTTGCTTAGTTGGGTTCTCTGTTTTTTGGAAAAGTATTGATAGATTTACTAACGCAAGGTATCAGCATATTGAAGGAAAAGTTAAAGTAACAACTACTTTCCATATTAATGGTAAAAAGAAAGATTTACAAATTCCTATTTTTATTATTATTATTATTTTTTTTAACTCTTTCTGTTCTTTGTGCACCAAGAGAACCATTTCCGTGCCCATTTTAGGTCCGAACGGATCCACAATAGAAGTGGCCAGGCGGTGAGAGACAAGACCCGACATATTCGAACATACCTCAGTGCAATATTTCTCAGGTTCTCGACTCAGAATCGAACTTGCCCACCCATGACTGATGAATAAAACAACTGAACACTGGTAGCTGGTCATAGATTCGCACCTCACCAACGGGAAGACCATGGAATTTTTCAAATTTTCTTTACATATTTAACACCTAAATTGACGAAAGTTTTCCATAAAAGTACTCCCTGAAGCAGAGGCGCCAGTATGTACATTGGGACGTCTGGGACACATTCCCCCTTTTGTCTCGGTTGCCCTTTTCCTAATCCCCAAAGACGCCCCAAACAACAGAAAGTTCGTGACTTTTAGCTTATTCTGCAAATATAAAAGAAACTAATGAACGATATTTGTCCATTGACTCATTTAGCTTCGTCGTATATTGACCAAAATCCCGTTCCTTGTTTTCATGATCAAGTTAGCACGAGTACAACCTGTGCCACCTTAGGGGAGCGCTGATTCGACGTCGAATCATAGTTTGAAGCTCCTTGCGTAATGTATGATGCCCTTTTTTTATAGCTTGTGTCCCCCTTTTTTATAATCTGCAGGCGCTGTTGCCCGGAAGACATTCCTCCTTGTCAGATCGCCCACATATTGTATTGCCTGTATTCCATCAAACCAAACCAGACACTCGCGTCTCCCAAAGACTTTGCCACTGTCGTCGTTATTTATTATAACGAATTCCTATAAAAATTTTAAGCAGCTTGAAAAATATTTATTTTTGAAAAAGCCACAAAATTAAATATTATTGATTATAATAATTGAAGTCGGAGGTGGTTAAGATGTCAGCCTATCTCTTTAGGAAACTTACGATCAAATCCGGCAAGAAACCCCATGAATTTTTCACGGGAATTCTCTATGTGGGATCTCGTGTTTCACCACATGGCTACCTCATTGTGGGCATGTCGAACCCACGATGGAGATTAAAGAAAGGGTACTAAGGTACTCCAGGACTGAAATTTAAAAAAATAAGCTGTATTTATTCAATGAGAAATTTTGATCCCTTCTTCTATGGGCAGATGGCCGAGTTGTTAGGATACCGCTCCTCCCTGAAGACCCGAGATCTAATCCGGATGGGTCGAAAAACACTAGAATTTTTCGTGGGGAGGATATGCTGGACCCACTCCTTTACCACCATTGTGGACCTGGCAGAACCCATAATGGACTTGCTAAAAAAAAGTCCATCTTAGTGCGAAGAGTTACATTTTTTTTAAAAAAAAAAAAGATTCCTTTCTTCTACTCTATAAATTATAATCGCAAACAGTTTCTTACTTTCTTTATGATTTAAATCATAAAGAAAAATTTGAATTTGACGAATATTTTTCTGATAGAAAATTGGTTGATCGAAGAACACGCACCATTAAAACGTCATTCCAGATAATGGCGACGATTGTCGATTTCTCTCCATTTCCATTTCAAACCGGTATTCTCCACACTTATCTTATTTTATTCAAATTGGCTGTTTGCTTTATTACGAGTCCACATTTAAAAATTATTAAATTTAAAGAAATAAAAACAATTGGAAAAATCTAAAGTATTTGTTTATCGAGGTCAAAGTGCAGGTTTGTTTACTAATAGCCATGATTCGTCAGAGAGATTTTATTGTCTACCAGTCAACTTTTCTTTGCTATTTCGGTACTTGTCTGTGACGTTTCGATATAAACAATGGAAACAATTATTTCGTAATTGTCACGTGTTTTATTCACCAACATCTGTTTGATGTGATAGGAGCTAATAGCATTTGAGAAACTGACACATCGAACCGCGTGTGTTTTCTATTTTACTCGGCAAAAATATTGAAATTAAGAAGTCATACTGGATCGATTTGCACCTCTTCTCCTTCAAATTCACCATGTGCTAGAATTTGTACTTAAGGTAAGTCTCTGAATTCTTGGAATATAACTACTGGTATATATATCCTTCCTGTATTTGAAGAATACAATTGTATTATTCAAATATAAAGGGAAAAACAAATAAATGTATTAAAAATATTCTTTATCTTTCACAGTCTTTATTTGTTACATTCAATGTGGTTTTATCATAACTTATATAGTTTTATCTGATGTTTAAATAATGGTGACTAATAAGATAGCTATTTTTTAAAAAACAACATACTGTATATGTTTTTAATGATAATTTTCTTCTGAATATATGTATGTTACATTTTATTATTTTACAAATTAATTATTTAAAACACTTCTGTTATTAGAAAAGCTGTAATTTACGAAATTAACTGAATCGAGAACCTGGTTGACGCGAACCTTCGATCGACGACCGGTGGTTGTCGGTTGCGGGTTTACGCCTTGCTTAAGGGCTGGAGTTTTCTGAGTTTTGCGGGTGCCTAATAAATAGGACCAGTTTTCTATAAAATGTTCTCCTGTGAAGTACCGGTACCTCCTCTCTTAGCTGATCACTCATATTATTGCATTGCTTTATCCCATCAATCCAATCATTTTATATTCTCAAAAATTAATATTTGTGTATGATATTAAAAATGGCTAAATTTTATTTGAAATATTATCCGAAATAGTTATATAATATATTTAATTTACGTTTATTTGACATGTAAATTACTGAAAATCAAAGCTTAAAAACCTTTTAATATGCGTATTAAAAGGTTTTTAAGGTTTGATTGTCTGTAAGTGCAGTTAGAGAAGAGTATAATTACTGAAATTTAAAATCTCAATTTTTTTCAAGGTATTCAGAAACATGGGCACGAATCGATCGTGTTTGACTTCGATGCCTCATGAAGTTCGAGAATTACATATTGCAGTTATGAGAAATGATATGCACATGGTGCAACAACTGGTCAATTCTGGAATTGACATGAATTATCCCTGGCAGAGTGCTGAACCTCCTAGCGTTAAAGATGGAAGTACTCCCCTTTGTGAAGCAGTATCGTTAAATCATCGTCGCATTGTGGAGGTATGTTAACGTTTACTTTAAATAAAATTAATATTTTCTTTAGAAATTATTAACAGAATATAAATATACTAGCAAAGGAGCCCGGCATTGCTCGGGCACAAAGTAATGATAGTGAAGATTATTATTACGTTATATTCGTTCTTACCCGTTTTCACTGGGTGCAAGAATTAAGTCCGAGAATTAATATTGAAAAATATGGTGGTACTATTCGCTCATTTAATAACAATTACACTTTTTTGTGACTTATTTCGATATCCATTTGCATTTCCGTATCTATTATTAGGGTCAAATTTATGAGAAATTTTGTTTTTACTATTTTATTTATTGGATATCTAATAGAAAAAAAAGTTAAAATCATTATTATTGAATTTTAATTGAATACATCTTTAGTATTTAAAAAGATTTTTATTTAAATAACCTAAAAACAAAAATCACCTGTACAATAAAATAAAATCAGAAAATTTTTCATTATAATGGAGAATTAACTTACTTGATGATAACCTTACTTGAATAAAATGATTAATTTTAAATTCTAAAATCTAAAATAACTTGTTTGGAACATTGTATTTCGAATTCAATATTTTGAATTTTTTTAATTTGGAACAAATTCAAATATCCGTTCAAATTTGTTTATTTTGGATTTATTGTTTTTGGGTTACCCGAAAGGTGAAAATGATTGAAATATTTATTAATTTCCAAAATGTATATTATATGTGTTACTATTTATTTTCCTTCTTTATTATTTACACTTTATACTGATTAAAATTAATTCTCTCTCCCTCTTCTCTCGAGGATGGAATTACCAAAAATCCCTTCTTAGTGCGCATTCTCATGACGTACCCTAAGGGTGCGACTATGCAGATGTGAGCGAGCAAGAATATATGAAATTTCTCACTCTCATCTGTGTGGTCGTAATAAACAAGAACGAGAAATAAAGAACGTGAAACATCATCACCTCTTCTCGCCACATATTTTTGCTTGCTCAGAAAATTCACTCGCTCATGTCTTCATAGTTGCACTCTGTGTACCAAATTTCAGGTTTCAACTCCTAACTATTTGGGCTCTGGGCTTATTATTATTAACTAGGGTTTCTCTAACGGAATCCCGGCTGGCTTTTAACCCGGAAAAATCTCGGGATATTCTTTTCATCTCAGGAAATCCACAAAGTTTTTAAAAGTTCACTTTTTTCTTATTTTGTGTTAAGGTTGAGGAAATTTTGCAAATAGAAAGTATAATTAACTCATAAACTGTCAGAATACATTTGTATTTATTCATTTTAAACCTGCTTATTTGTTTTTTAAATTTTTGCTTGTTATGGCATGCTACAGATTGGTAATAATCAATATGTCGCCTATTTGTAGCAGGAGTCTGAAAATTCTTTACTTTCCAGAACCTGTAATATCTTGAATAATTGTGCCAATACTGCCTTAATTTTTAACCATGTCCATATCTTCAATAACTGCATTATGCCAGATTGTACAAATTGGGCAAGGATACAAATGAGTATGAAGTATGCAAGTATGAAGGTTTTCTTCATAAACCTGATTATTAAAGCCAAACGAACTGTCAAATTATTGGGCTGTAAGCTTGATGCTGCTATTAAAGCAGCCAAGGTAGACAAATCAAGAATATTAGGTGGCAAAAAAAGTATTGCAATGCATCTCAAAAACGAACTATAAATCTTCGAGGCTACAGGTGAAAAAACACATAACATCTGTCTTCTCTTAAATGCATTAAAGACAATTCTATCCATCCACATCAATTGAATCGGAAAGGGCATTCTTGTTAGCTGGACTTTTGATTACTAAAATAAGAACAGGATTAAGTGATTGGAGTAGCAACCATCTTTGCTTTTTAAAATCTTAATATAAAAATTTACAGTAATATTTTATATTATGTTTTATTTAAAAAACGAAAATTACCTTCTAAGTTAGACATTTGATCTAAGTTCATTTTTTTCTTTAAATTTTCAACTCAATTCAAAGGCTTTTTTTGTTGTAAACAGTTTCCAACAAACTTTAATAAATCTTTTCTATTTGTGAAAATTTCTACTTAATTCAAAAGTAATTTTTAATACATATTTTACACAGTATTATTAATATTATTATTTTGGAAGTTGCAGAACATATTAAATTGCTTTAAAAAATGAAAAATAATTATATCATTTGATTTTGAGATTTATTTTATATCTTAAAAATAATTAATTATATCCCAGGATCCCAGGAAACAGCTCACTGTTTTCCTGAAATCCCGGGACAAGCAAAGGACTGGGAAATGAGAAACCCTATTATCAACCCATCTTGATTATATATGTAGATTTATTATGAAACAATTAAAAGTTAAAAAGAATTTTGCATAAGCTTTGTTTAAAATTATTAAGCTAATACTTTTTAACAAACATTTTAAAATTTTTGTTTCATTGTATAATATGATAGAAAAGAAATGAATTCTTATAAAAATTAATATGGTATAATGTTAATTTAACAAATGTAATAGCTTTCAATTCTGAAAGCTCATTTTGAAATAATGCATAATATACAGTAGAGGTTCCTTATAAGGTGTACCAAAATTAGATGATTTTCATGAAAATATAAAATAATGTCTATTGAAAATGAGGAAATAACAGGAATATAAACACTAAATTGATTTAATATATTCACTGCCAGTGTAAAACCAATTTCCCTACCAATATGCCAAAACATTTATACATTAAAAAGGATGTTTTATAAGACATATATATTTTTTAAATTTATCAGAAAATAAACAAAATAATATAAATAAGTGTTAAATTTGTAAATAAAATTTAATTTCAGTAAGAAACACAAAAATTAATACTAAACAAAAATACAATTTTTATAATCATAATTTGTAACATATTTTTATACCAATAAAAAATTAATATATAGAATACTAATACAAACTAGTAGATGAAATATATTCTTTAAAGTGTACAATAAAAATAAACTTTCTGTCTTATAAACAAAGGATAAAATTTCCCCAAGGCAATATAGAATGCTCCACGCCAACTTTGGCATTAAATGTGTTTTAATCAGATACTTAGTAGCTATAAGTATTACTTAGTATATACTAACATAATAAACTCTCGATTGAACTGATCAACAACAAAGTATTTCTAATTATAAATTATATATTTTATAAACAGAAAAATATTAGAATGAAATATTCACTTCACACCAAAATGTTAACAGTTATTCTATAAAGATTTTGGGAAAATGATGATGTCAGGTAATGCAATTGCAATTAGAAAAAGAAAAAGCAAACTGCTTTTTAATTTTAATATTTTTCCTTAAGGCAAACCTGTTCAATTCATAAAGTGTATTCTGAATTCAATAAAAGTTGTAAATATTTATTAAAAACTTCAACTGATGATAACAATATTATTAAATCATAATATAGTATAGAAGATGACAGATATATTAAAGAGTAGCAGTTACAAAATATAGGTTAAATTATTGAAATTTTACATTTTGACAAAGTTGAACTGTTGCAAGATAACATTGTTGATAAGGACCTAGGATAAGGATAAACAGTCAGAATTGCAATTGTATGGTCTATATTTACTGGTTATAAATTACTGATATTTTTGAAATTTTTTATTTCAAGGTTATGAAGATAAAAATACAGGTTATAAAGTTAGTTAAAGCCTAGATTGATGCACAGAAAATAAAGGGCAGAAAGCAGAAGTTATGGCATGTATATATATATACATACAGTATATATACAGGAAACCTCCGTATAACACAGGAGTTATGTTCCAAAAAATTGCCGTGCTATGCGAATCCATGTTATACAAAACAAAGAACTAGTGCAAAAAGGGGGGGTTAGGTTACAAAAATTAAAAAACATGCTGTTAAATCCTTCTTTAAATCGGATTTATTATTCATTTTTTTCATGGGTAAAATACTTATTTATTATTTAAGTAAATATTTTACCAGATTATTTATCCTATATGATGATCTCAGCAAGAGCATCATCAACTGGTAACAGTTTTTGGTTGCGTTCGTTAATAGCGGTCTCTCTGCGTCTCCACTACAATGGGAGTGCGCTGCTGTTTGTAGGCATTTAGGAACAATAGTGAAAGAAGGAAAGATGGAGCAATATCAATAGTATCGTGATGGAGGAATCTATAATTCTAAAATATGAGCTTTTAGAGGCAAAAGAAGGGTCCTAATTGTAAAATTTAACCATTAAATGAATTATTTGTTGAAAGAGCATTCAAAGTAGCCACAAAAAAAATTAGTATGCTCATGTGGAGGTATAAAAGAATGCACCCTTAATTACATTTCCTGTTGTACAAGGGTTTTACCCAATTCCTGAACCATGTTAGAGTGAACCCATGCTATAAAAGCAGCGTGTTATACAGGGATGTTCCCAATTCTCGAACCGTGTTAGAATGAATCTGTGCTATAGAAGTGCTATGTTATACGGGGGTTACCTGTATATATATATATGTGCCATGACTTCTGCTTTGATTAACCATATATATGTGTATATAATCAAAAAGTTATTATTATTATTATTATTATTTTATTTTTTTTTTGTTTATTTTTTTAGACAAAAGTAATACTAACTTTATTAAATTATATATACACCTTTGTTTTCTATTACTTAATGGATTTACTCAATAGATGTGTTAATCTCAAATGCAAAGAATTATGGGGATTTTTTTATCAAAAAATCTGTATGTGGTTTTCACATTATCTAAGTTACTGAACTTCTTCCCCTGTAAACTATTATGGAAAGATTAAAATAAAGTGATAATCTGAAAGGTGCAAGATCAAGAAAATATGGCACAAAACATTCCATCCAAATTCCAATAATTTTTCCTGGGTGGTAAAAATGCATGTGACCTAGCATTGTCATGCTGGAAAGTCACACCTTTTCTTCTAGCTAATCTAGCCTTATTTTTTTTTATGGCTACTTTCAAATTATCAAGTTGAGAACAGTACTCTGAATTGATGATTTGATTTTGAGGTAGCAGCTTATAAAAATAATTATTAATTAATTAATTTTGATTTTATTTTTAATTTTTGTTTCAGTTTTAGTGTAAAAACCAGTGTTTTAATTATTATTTTATTATTTTTAGTTTTAATTATCTAGCTATGTAGTTTTAATCAATATTAATATTATAATATTTAATGTGATTTTTATAAATTAATTTGATTTAAATTCAATTGCAATGCATACTGGAAAATGGTAATAGTATCTTACCTACATGTACATTGAAATCTAATTTGAATCACATCATTGATGGTTTGTGTCATGATGTCTAATTACAAGGCAATCTCAGCATTACTAACTTCTGAATCAGTAGTCCCATTGCTGATTGGTCAGGCCATTGACTTTCTTTAACCTAAGAAGTATAGAAGTTGACCATCTGTCTCTCTCTAATTTGTGGCCAGCTCTTGCCGAGTAGCTCATTTGGCAACCAAATTACTGTACTGCAACCGGAACAAATTTGACATTCAAAAATTTGTTCATAAACTGAATTATTTGAAAAATAAGGTGTTTAAAACCTGAGGTTTCACTGTATGTTAAACATTTTTTAATGGAGATATGTACAGGGCATTCTTTAAAAGTGATGCCATTGAAGTTGAAGAAGAATGAATATGTGGCTAGATGTGTCAATTCTAGTACCTGTTTTCTTAGTTTCTGACTTTGCTCATTAAGAGCCCTGTTATTGCTATTTGAGAGACTTCATAATGAGAAAAGTCAGAAATGTAAGAAAACTAAGAAAACAGATACTAGAATTGACACATCTAGCCACATATTTATTCTTCTTCAATTTCAACAGCATAACATGCACACAACACAGAGGAGTGGCCATCGGAAGCCCCATATCCAGTACATTATGCGAGATGGTCTTGAGGATAGTAGAGAACTCCATTATACTTAAATATGCAGATTGCTTCATAATATATGTAAGATATGTTGATGGCATCTTGATAATCTAGAAAGAAAAATCAGACATCCAACAGTTCATTAAAGACTGCAATGCCAACAAGTTTGTCCTAGAGCTCAAGCTAGAGCAAGAAAGTGATAAAAATGCACACTTCCTAAACATAGAAATTGCATTTGAGAAAGCAGGGGATATCTCTACAAAAGTTTATAGAAAGCCAACATATAACCCATTGATAATACCATGGGCCTCCCATGATCCAGTAAGCTATAAGTTGGCAGTATTCAAGGCACTCATAAAGAGAGCATACATGCATTGCAGCAAGATACAGGAGAGTATAGAAAGAGTTAGATCACATCAAAGAATTAGCATGGCAGTTTGGAGTCAGTCAAAATGCAATAAAGGCTATAATCAACAAAAGAAGAAATGACGATAGCAAGACAAGAAAGAAGGTCAAAAAAGAAGAATACACTACAGTAGAATACATTGCACCCCTAAACAGTATTTACAAAGAAATAGGGGTAGTGACAAACAAAAAGAGATTTTAACAGGAATCCCACAGTATACCAGATGCTACATATGGACAAGGAGTCTATAGATCAGAGCTGTATCCCTAGAATTTATAGAATACCTGTACAAAATGAAAGGCTTCAAAAAGAGCTATGCTACATTGAAGCCATAGGGAGGTTGTTGAAAGACAGGGTAAAGGAAGATAAAAGTAACATACAAAATGAGCAACTGGTCACTGTACCAGCAACATATGTTATAGCAGACTTGATGGAGGTTATACTCGACTGGAAACAAGCAGAAATAATCCAAAAGATTCATGACAAGCAACGCATGAAATATGCAGAAGCATGGCACATTCACAAGACCAACCAAGAGGAGCAGGCAATAAACTTTAGAGAACCAAATAAATAAATAAAATTTTGGCAACCTGGAAGGCAAGCTTAATATGAATGTACCATTAAGAAAATTCTACATGGCAGTGAAAAGGAATAGGCACATTTTTGTCATTTGTATATGCATATATGTGTGTGAGATCCGGAATTTTTGTGACGAAAATCCCACTGTTTTATTAACAAAAATGTTAATTAATTAAATTTTCATTTATGTAACGCCCTAGAAGAAAAAATTATCTTAACCGGGCTTGTGTAAACTTCCCGATCATAACTAGTAACATCCATTGTTCTTTGCAGAACATGCATCTCGTCTTGCAAGACAGTTTACAGTTAGCATCTAAATGTCGTCATTTGTTTTAGATCCCAGGAACACCTATAACCTTTAACTCATGAACATCTGATCATGTGGTGGAAATTCCCCACAAAAATCTATAAAAGACAGTTCTTACCCCCTCTCAGGGGAGTCTACGAAAGAACGCAGGACTAACGACATTGCGCCGATTCTCCGAACCCGCCGAATTCCGATCTACGATCGTTGATAATACCTCCTCGCCAAAGTCGCGAACTTTTTAAAATTGTGCTCCTGTGGATAATAGATTTGAACATTAAGCGCCTCCCCAGATTAAACCGATCAAGGAACTCCATAAAGAGGTATGAACAGTGGGAAACTCTCTCTCGAGCATATTAGGTGGTTTAAATGCAATTTGTGTAGTCTTTGTTTAATTTGCTTGTTTTAATAAATTGTTTTTATTTGTTATAAATATGGTAGACTCCTTTACTCGATCACGTCCTTCACCTTATCGTCGACCCTTAGCAACTCTCCATCCACTCGCCTGACATTTGAGAGGCAATTGGTTGTTTGACAGGTGAACGGGAGACTAACCACCCGGATTCACATGTGTATATAGCGATTAGATTACTTGTTAGCTATTTGGTTATTTAATTAGCTATTATTTTTCATAAGATGATGATGATTATTGATACCGGACATGCGCATTAGCTGTTAAAGAAGTTTTTTAAAAAACATTCTGGAATGAGTTTCATTTGTTTTAAATATCAATGTTCAATTTTCCTGAGGAAGTCAATAAAGTAGTTCAAAAATGTTAGAAGTTTAAATTAAAAAGACTGCATCTTGAAGGGTTTTTGTTCTCGATTGATTTAAGTGCAGGTAAAGAAGAGAAGAGAATTTTTTACTATAAAATTCAGTTTACAACATGTCATATTCATATGACTCAACTTGATCTTTTTATATGGTGTTTTTTATGAACATAAAATGACAAACAAAGAATAATCTCTTGATGTAAATATATTTCTCATTTACTGTATATTTAAATTAAAGAACATGAATTGTCATATTAATGGAATATATACAGTGGTGATATTCAGCGGGTTCGCACAGGTTCGGCCGAACCCGTTGTTAACATTTTCAAAGTTTTCCGAACCTTGTTAAACACATGTAACATTTCTCAATGGTTTGATTCTTTTAAAAATATTAAAATATACGTATTATACTCTGTAACACTACTAAACTAGAGCCTTCCGATGTACCATTTGAGCGAAAAAAAAATTGTTAAGGAAAAATTTTCTGTTAGCGAACCCTTTGTTAAATATTTCGAATGTCATCACTGAATATATATACAGTATATATATAAAAAGAGGTAAATTTAGAACACGTGTTTTTGAACCATTAAATAATTTAATATTTTCATATGATATATCATATGATAGTTCTGTTTTATCTTATTTTTTTTGCAATGTTTACTCATCTATATCTATTATTGTTCTAAACAACTGGAGAAGTATTAATCTAACTATACTTTGTTAATCTTACCACATACATAACTTTTCCATATAGATGTAATTGTTATTGATCAATTCTTGATTCATATAATGAAATTACTTTATTTTAACAATATTCAACCTTATCAATTTCATGTTCTTATAATTATTCAGCACATTTTTTTTCAATGTTTGATTCAAGCTCATGCATTATTAATTTATAATAAAATTGAAATTTTTATGCCCTATGATATGTATTCAAGCAATCAAATAGACAGGATAGATTTTAAGTAAGATAGAAAATAGCTCTATGATTAGAATAGTTAAACATAAATTCTATATTTTACATACTACAAACTGTAATTAAAAATATAAATTATTTATTCTGTTGTAATTTTATTTGCTAATACAAAAACAAAATAGTCATTCTTAGAATGAAAGGCACCCAAGCACATTTTTCAATGTTTTTTTGGTTTTACCACCAGAATTTCAAGACATCTTGCAGCTTGATTCAAAATATATTCCCAAGCTGAAGCTTGATTTATTAATGCAGTTAGTCTGATTCTCATTCTATGCTGTTAAATTTTTGTTTTATTTTTTTTAAGAAAAGATTATATGAAATTATAAAATTTACATTGCAGTTTCTGTATAATTTTTCAACTATTATTTGATTAACTCAAATCCTGTTTAATTTTTAAATGTATCATTTTTAAAACCATTATTAATATTACAGTACTCTGTTATTAACATTAGTCAAATAATAGAATTTGACACATGATAAAAAATATTTCTTTTAATATACTGTAAATATTTCTTTTAATATATATCTCTGTTATCAAAGTTGAAATACAGTATATGTTTTTATAAAAAATTAATTGCCAATTTCTTTAATATAAATTTAATAACTTCATGAAAAGAATATTAATATAATTGTACTCTATTTCTCAAATATATTTATTCTTAGAATTATTAATAATAAAAATACTTTAATGTCTAAAAAATTTTATTGACATTCATACATACTATAATTATTGATCAGAAACATTTCAATTAAATAATTTCAAATATAACTTAGCAGTTGGTTTATGATGTAACTGAGATATTTAATAACAAATCCAATAATGAAATAATTTTTATTTTAGAAAGAGAAAGGAGTTTTTTCCTGAGTGCAGCAAGATGCTAATTAATAAACAATTTGTGGGATAAACTTTTTGTGCAAGAAGTACTGTATTTCTACTTATCTCTATGATAACTTATTTTATATTGTTACTGATTGTAACAATTCTGAACAAAAAAAGTTTAATAAAGAAGAAATCATAACTTAGAATAATAAATTTTATATTTATATTTTTAAATACAAGGTGAGACAAAAGTCTCTTAACACCCTTATAAAATCAAACTGGATTAGCCATAGGAAATTTTAGCATGATAAAAACATGTTATTCCTAGGGGCAAACATCTTTGTATGTATAAACTGGATGGCCCTATCTTGAATTCACTTCAAAATGTTTAATGGAATGGGGTTATATGATACATGAAATGAGATTAGATCTTTGAGATATACAATGGTACACTTGTTTTCCTTCTAACTTTAATCTGTGAAAAGTACAATCATAAATACACAATCATAAATTGTGGTCCATGTGTCATCATCCATTTTCTTGTAAGTACAGTTGTAGTAAGTAAAATCATCACCGACTTCAAAATTAGTTTAGCAGTTGTCAAAATTATCACTTTTCTAATGTTTTTGACCTACTGGGAAGGTCTTCATCAAAAAATTTGAATATAACAAAATGTTTATTGAATCTTTAAGCAGGAAAATTTAATTTCATATTGAATACAATTTTAAATTGACTGTCATGTGTATACCACATAATGTGTGAATATGCAGTTCACATGGTATTGTCAAAGCATGTCTGCCATGCTTTTGAGATTGCATTAACAGCAAAGAAGAAAAGATTGCTCTGTTTGCCTTGAAAATTTCAAGGACCTCCATCTCTCTAATACTGATGTTTTTAACATGTTGGTTTGTTGAAAAAAATGGGATGATCCTAGCTTCCAATGCATAAATGGAGAGGGTAATGGTGATTTTTCTGTACTGAATGTAGTGTTTTTGCTCTAACAAATTTGGATTTCAATTGTTTGGAGCAGATATAGATCAGGGGACCTATTCTGAGCTCTTCCGATAACTCAACAAGAGTGATACACGGGACATTCGGGAAAGCGACACCCTTAGCGAAAGGCAGTTAACGAACCTTAGACAAATTGCTATTCTGTGCTCCATGTTAAGTGGGTTTCACTACAGGTAATCGGTCAAGATGCGTCTGGGTTCTATGCTATCGATAGCTGTTACACTTTAACCAATCACAGTTTAGTTAACATTATATTTTTGTCACGTGACTGCAACCCACTACAGTATTTTCTAAGTGAAGCACGTGCTTTTAGCATTGTCCGTACCAGCACTAGTGAAATAGTTTTGTTTTAAAATGTCAAAGAAAGGCCAACGAAGCCAGTGAACTACAAGTCTCCAGTTTGAGATGCTTGTTAATTTTATAGAAGACAATCCTAAATTAATGTCAGGGAAGTTAGATGCTTTCTTTACTGTAAAAGATCACCAGAAATTGTGACAAGAAATAGCCGACCGTCTGAATTCTGATGGAGTCGGCTCACAAAAAGACCCAGAAAGATGGCAAAAAATAACTGAGAGCTTAGAATATAAATATATGACTATCATTTTAATTTATAAATATGCGAATGAAACCTATTTCAGAAATAATGTTCATGCTATAACTACTTACTTTAAATTTTAACAAGAAAGCAATTACATTATTCATACAATATTCATAAATACTTAAGGTAATTATTTTTAAGCAATACAACAACATAGTTTATTAACTCTCTCTCTAATTGCTTGTGAAGTAAAATCATTCTTAAACCAAAAGACGCCATGTTGTTTATACTTTCGTTACATTCCTAACGGCAGCTCAAGAGTGATCGATAACAAAAGCTTAGTTATTGCATGTGGCTATCAGAACCAAAAATGAAACATAGGGCTCAGAATAGCATTTTTACAGTTGATTAAATGCGAATCACGTGGTTTCGATAGAAACTGGTTTTTATCGTATTCATTAGCTTAACGATACTACTCAGAATAGGCCCCCAGATCTCTTCATGATCTATTGTCTAAGAGAATGTAACTCACATATACAGTAACTCAGGCATATGCCATTCCCTTTAGGACAGATGCAAAGAATCCATTAAATAACAATAGAGTCCCTGGGATATATACCAGACATGGGAAAATGCGACTCCAAGAGCCGCATGTGGCTCTTTTTGAGTTACATGCAGCTTTTGCTAAAAGTGTTAATTTCTGCTTTTTATTATTATTTTTACAGTTTTATTTCCACAATTTTGTAAAAATAGATTTATTAAAAAAAATTCAATTATAGGCTATAATAAACTCGAGGTACAGAACTGTGGTACAGAATAAAAAAGTACAGAACTGTGGCTCCCATGCATTATGCAAAACCTACATTTCGGCTCCCACTGAACTTTTGCTTGCCCATCCCTGATATATACCATTCCCCTTAGGAATAATAGATTGGGAAGAGATCAGATCCTTCAAACAATTGCTATTCAAATGTTTTTGGAGCACAAATACAACATTCTACATGTTCCTCTCCATTTATGTGTAGGAAGTCAGGATTGTCCTATTTTTTCAACAAGCCTCCATGTTAAAAACATTGGCACATGAGGAACATATTAGAGAGATCTTTGAAATTTTCAAGGCAAACAGAGCAGGAAATTGCATTAACAATAAAGAAAAAAGAGCAATCTCAAAAGCATGGCAGGCATGCTTTGACAATTCCTTGTGAACCACTTATCCATATATTACAAGCATCACAGCCGATTTAAATTACATTCCAATATGAAATTAAATTTTCCTGTTCAAAGATTCAATGAACAAACATTTTCTAACTCAGAAGGAGTTAGAAAATGCTTTTTTTTTTGTTTATTTTTATTTTGCACATTATTGATAATTCAAACTTTCTTAGATTCTGTTACAAGCTGGAGCATCTGTCAATAAACCAGATAGTTTTGGATGTACTCCTCTTCATAAAGCTGCTTATCATGGAAGAGCATTGTTGTCTGAATTACTTATTTCAGCAGGTAAGATTTTTATCTATTTATTCAAAAATAATTTACAGGCAAGACAGCGTGCAGCAAAAAAGTGGTCTTCTTGAATGTTCCAGAAGAAACAATAATTCAAATTAAAATGAATAAAACAATTACATGTATGTAAGATGTATATAAATATAAAAAAATATACAGTTGTAACAAAATAGGTACATGTAAATATAAAACTATAATGTATTAAAGTATTGTGGCAGTACACCATATTTAGTATATATTCTGTACATATTATATTTTTCTTTATTCCTTCTCTTCCTCTTTATTTTTTTGCCTTTCGTCTTTCTGGAATGTTCCTTCTTAACTCTTTCCCATTGGGTGCTGGTGACTTACATACAGAACAATAGAAAAGAAGAAGAAGCCCTGAGGGCTAAGCTGAAGAGAACAGGACACTTTTTGGTTGGATGTCCAAGCAAGAGGACGTGGACTGGTAGATCTCCAGGTCGTTAGTAGCATTGACTGGAGGTAAGGACATGCTTTCTCAATTATAATTCCTGTTCTGGTGAAGAGAGAAAATCGAGTCTAAGGAAGAATCTCAAGGAGACCCTTGCAGAACAGGCAAGATACAGATCATTCATTCTTCGTGTAAGAACACTGGAATCAAGGACTGTCACCACACCTAGAACTACATAGAAAAACGGTACCCCCTTTCTACGAACTTCTTTCTTATTCATTTCTAAGAGTATCTCTCTCATTCTTCTTTAGTTTTAATTAGATTAAGACCTTAGAAATAATTATTTAAAATTCACTGTCCTGAAGGTACTGATTGATGATAATTGTCACAACCATATTTTTGGTTTTGGTTCCCCTAACTGTTTATTCAAGTTTTATTTTGTAACAACAAAATCTGTAAAAATTCTCAAAATCCGAGGACTGTAAATGACTTGTAATCCGAAGAACTGCATTTATCACGAAATAAAGATATTGTTTTTTTGTACATTGTATTTTTGTGTGCCTTCTTTCACAATGAACAGCACGGTATAAAATAATAATATTGTTTTCTAATGTTATGTACTGTACAGTACATAATACATAGGAATGTGTGAGTCTATTTTGTATCATGTAATAAGTCACAGTGAGGCCAAATGGTTGACCAAATGCAAACCTCAACTTACAATAAAATGACATACCTTAGCAGAAGGTCAGTATCATGAGGATCCTGGTATATAATGATAACAATCAGTTTTCAGAGTTAAATACTGTCTATTGATTTAATCAAATAACAGATAATAAATTGGCATACTTGAGTTTATATGAAATTCTTACACCATATTCAAATATTGTATATGGTTTCCTGAGAGAAAGAGTATCATATTAGGTCACAACTGTGGTTGTGATATATGAGTTACATAGATAATCAGATAAAAATCAGTTGGAATGTTTGGTAGTATAGCAATAAAGTAGATCATAAAGAAAGTTTTAGATCTCTACTGAAAGTTTGGCTGATACTGAGGAAATCACTTGGATACTTCTATCTTATTTTACACTAACAAAAAGACCTTGACTGATACAACACTGCTTCACTCATCAATTACATTTTTTGTTTTCTTTTATAACTATTTTTCTCTCTCTGTCTATGTTTAACTCAAACCTTATTGTCTTATTTTTTCTTAGTGTTATCTAATTAGTTATTGGTAATTGTTCCTTTTTTGTATTGGAGCCAATTGAACATTTTTGACTTTTGTTCCTGGTTAGAAGAGAAGAGTGATGACACAACAGTGACACACATCACATGAGACTATTGTGATAATGTATGGAAAAGGTTTTTGAAGAATAAAGTTAGGCATAGGTTTGTCTGATTGTTTGTTTTTATTAATAGAGAACGTACATGAACATCATCTCATGTGACCAAATTGTCATTGCTCTGCCACCTGTGCCATATTTGTACCATGCTGTTCATGGAGATGTATATAATTTGGCTTGAGTCTGAACATTTATCATCTGTAGAAGATGGCAAAACATGCATTTTACTCTTCCAGAACATGTTATATATAACAGAGGAAAACTATGGGAACATTTTTACATTTTTTTGGACTTGGAGGTTTGCTTATTAGAAGGATCAATGCTATTAAATTTTGATAGTTAAAAATCAAGGTGATTGTGGATCACATCTCAAGTTCAGACTTAATGACAATTTTATTTCTTATTAAGATTTATAATTTTTTATAAAATTCATTTTTACTTTCAAAATTAAGCCTTTTGCTGTTATAAAAAAAGTTATATTTTTAGTTATTATAAAACAAAATCTCATTAATAATGATGCTACACACAAATTTATTTATGTTTAATAGTATAAAATTTATTTTTTAATTAAAGAACTCATAACATCCGGGAAAGTTACACAACTTGTTGCTGGACTTTTTTACTAGGTTATTTAACAACTCTTACTATTCAAGATGCTGACTGGTGCAGAAGTAAAATTTTAATATAATATAGTGAAGTTGATACATACAAAGATGACTCAAATTTGTTCTTAGAGGACTGTAGTTCATGGCTAAAAATAGAATATGGCAAAATCTTGTCTTAATTACCCAATTTTTAACTCTTAACTACACAAAAGCATACAAATCACTTAAATTTCTCTTGCTAGGAAAAGTAAGTTGTGAAGAACTCTTTACCAAAATCTTTGGATCAACCCATCCACTTGCTAAACTTGAGCTTTAAGTATATTAAAACAAACTATAATACTTGGTCATTGTATCGTTGTACTGAGTAAAAGTGTATGTTATATGATAGTTTTATTGATCATTGCATAGCATCACTTCTAAATACTGTATGGTAATTTTTTTTTTTGTAATTATTGAATTTGTTTTATTCTACTTATACCATATCTCTTAGATAAACCAAAGTTTATGCTTTCTCCCATTTAATGTTTGGTTACTTTGTCATGTATCAAGTGAGGTTAAAAGCTTAAAATGGAATGGAGACATCACAAATACGGCACCAGGCAAAACACACATGAACAACATGTACAGTACAGTGCATCTGCTCCAATGTGTCACAGGCAAGTTGTCTAGTGACTTTAAAATCACACAATATTATATTATATTTGAATATTCAAATCCTCATAAATATAAAAATGTAAAAGCAAAATTATAAATGAATGTGCTTAAAATGTTAAATGTTTTATTTAAAGTTTATTACAGATTTTCAAAAGTATTATAGTTAAAATGAAGATAATTTACTGCCAGGATTTTTCGTAGTAGTTAATGTTATTTCAGAAATGTTCAAAACCAAAATAAAGCTTTCGATATGAAGCATTAAAATTGCACACACTGAAAAAATAAACAAGTACACTCCACTCACCCAAGAAATAAGACAGATATGGAGGATGGATAAGGTATTTATTATATCTGTTGTCCTCTCTTCTACTGTTGTTATAGCACAGTCTAGTCTAGTCTAGCAAAAGTCTAGAAACATTAAACCTTAATAAAAATATATATAGGGACCTTGAATAAGTTCTTGCTGTTTTTTCATGAAAATTAATACTTTATTTTAAAAAGTTATAAAAAACGTGTCACTGAAAGTATTGTCCATCTCTAGCCACTACTTTCTCCCATCGTTCTGGCAGCATTTGAATTCCACATCGGAAAAATTACATGTCTTTTGAGGTTATCCAAGAATCAACCCATTTTTTGGCATCTTCATAAGAATGGAAGTGCTGCTCAGCCAGGCCATGTGCCATCAATCGGAACAAGTGATAATCAGAAAGGGAAACGGCAGGTGGAGTAGGACTTCCCATTTAAGCGTTTCCAAATAGGTTTTCACCAGTTGTGCAACATGTGGCCGAGCATTGTCGTGTTGCAAAATCACTTTGTTGTGTCTCTGCTCGTATAGCAGCTGTTTTTCCTTCAATGCTTGGCTCAAATGCATCAATTGTAGTCAATAGCGATTCCCCATGATGGTTTCGTTTGGTTTGAGTAGCTCATAATAAACTACATCTAGCTGATCCCACCAAATACAGAGAAGAAGGTTTGAACCATGGATATTCGGCTTTGCTGACGACGTTGATGCATAGTGGGCTTACCCCACGATTTTCTACGCTTAGGGTTATCATAGTGTATCCATTTTTCATCGCCTGTCACAAAACAATGCAGAAAACCTTTCCTTTTCTGCCATTGAAGCAGCTGTTCACACATGAAAAGACGCTGTTCGACGTCTCTCGGCTTCAATTCGTATGGCACCCAATGTCCTTGCTTTTGAATCATTCCTAATCCTTTCAAACGTTTCAAAACTGTTGTGTGATCAACTCCTAATGATTCTGCAAGTTCAACTAGCATCTGATACAAGTCTTCATGAAGTAATGCCTCCAATTCCTCATCTTCAAACCTTTTTGGCGCGCCAGATCGTTCTTTATCTTCAATATCAAAATCATTATTTTTGAAGCGTCTAAACCAATCTCTGCTTGTTGTTTCCTACAGAGCATGGTCACCGTAAGTCTCAACAAGAATTCTGTGTGCTTCAGCTGCAGATTTTTTTTTTTTTTTTTAATAAAATAGTGCAATAAAATTCCCTGCAAATACTTTTTTTTTTTTGGCACAAAACTTGACATATTTAACACTATGAAAAAAGAAGTTGTTTACACTTTGGCGAAATGACATATACTGAATTTCAAGGTCGCTAATTGTACTTCCTTACAGATGTGTTCCCCTCGCGTAACATCGCGCCCCAGAGAAGGCAACGGGAAACCACTCTGGGTAGTAACTTTCCCTAGTATACACCTTGGCGGATTACAAACCTACGCCAGGTGTCGCCGACGTCAGGAATCTGATATGGCACCAAGAAGAGAAGAGACAGATGTGTCACCATCTAAAAATACACGCACACAGTTCTGGTAATGCCATCTGTTGGAAAACAGCGAGAACTTATTCATGGTCCCTATACATTGCATTAAAGAAAGCTGCAATATTGAACACATGTCACGTTGTCAGGAAGTTTCCAGATGTTGACACACATACTAATAACAGCTTAATGTTACATTTGTTTGAGTAAGCAATTAACAATGCTTTGACTTTAGTCCAGCACAACATTTGGCACCAGTATCAGCAGAACATGACATTTGCAGCATAATTATAATAACCAATTATTTATTGTGACATCGTCACAATGCACAAATAAATTAAAAATATGCTCTCCACCTCATTAGTAGTGCTTGTCCCTGTACACCATACTTATCCTTTAACAATAGATTTGTGCCAGTCATCTAATACCTTTCAGGGGAAAATTATTGAATTGAAATCATATGACTCCCGGTTTGCATTGGAAGTTCATATATAATTAATCAGGGCCTCCTATCCCTAAGGTTTCCATATTTGGTCTCGTCTTTCATCTATCTAACTCTGTTCATGAGATTGAGGAAAGACAGATGGACAACAGTGGGAATTTATAGGTCTACAGTTTTTCAAATTGCAGCTTAATAATAATAATTTGCTTTAAAATCTTAAAGATTTTTTGGATGTGAGAACTCGTCCTCAAGAAAATATTGTTATAAGCTTCGAAAAACATCATTATTTTATTTAATAATATTTGAATGAAATTATTATTTTTTACTTATAAGCATATAAATGATTTATAATACTTTTGTATGATTAATTATATAAATATTAATATTTTGGTTTTAAATCTTGATTTGTTTACTTAAAAACTCTTATAATCTGCTTCAATTAATTCCAAATTCTTTCAATACCTCTTGACATGTTCTTGTATATTTTTTCATTTTAAAGCATTATTTAAAATTTTTTTCTTGTATAATCTCAAATATTGTTATAGTTATAGCATATGCTATATTTGTTATTCTTTCTGCAGTTATGTCACTTTATTTTATTACTAATACAGATATATAATAGATTCTTGAGGCTCAGATTTAAAAAATTTATCAAATATGTTAAAGTTTTGTTTGCTTTATGAAATATAAAAAAACTGTTTTCAAATAATTTAAAATTTTATTAGAAAGGCACCATGCTATGATAATAAATTGTTCTTGAATATCTATATATTGATATAAACATCTTATGAAAGCCAATATATTACAAAAATGCTACATCAATTGCTGTATAATATTGGGTTATATATTGACGATATTATTATTGTCGTTATATGGCAGTTGATGTAGCATTATTGTGATGTCAGTTTATTTGGAACTATATGTCATTACGTCATAATGTCAAAACCTTGTTAAAATGGTTTTGCATTTATCTTGGATTTAGATATCATCTGGTAAAACTTATGTTTAAAAATGAAATGTTTGATACAATATGAAAAACTTGCTTGATAAAGATAAAAATAAGTGTAAATTAATATTGTGATGGAATTTATTTTAATATTTACAGCTATATTTTTAGTATTTAATTTTCCAATTTTATGAACAACAGATTTCAATTCAACAGATAAATCAATTCAAAATTTTCTTTTCCATTTTTTTTTTTTTTTCAAATTATTGTGTTATTCTCTAAATTTTTAAATAGTTTAAAAAGGTATAAAGACTAATTATTTTTCAAAATATTATTTGATACATTCATTACAACAATACCATTTTATAGGTATATAATATCATTCATTACATACCATGGTTCATTTATAGATATAAATGAACCAATAATACAATAATTCCTCTCTTTAAACTATGTTTTTCTCAGGAGAAAACTTTGTGGCACTTCCATTCCATATTTTTGTTGTTCTCACCCTGTGGATTTTTAACACCTTTTGCATACTTATTGCTGGAGGCAATAATGGTCCTATCCTGTCAGGTGCGTGTCTGAGTAAGTTCGACTGTGACATTGTTTAGGGCACATCCTGAACAATGGCATCGTCATCTTTTCTTTTTCTACCAATGGTATTGGTAGAAAAGAAAATATGATGATTGCAAAGATGTATAAACGAGAGAAACAGTATGGCAGCAATCTTTTCTTTTTTCGGACTTCTTGCTTCTTTTCTTCAGACCTAACTCTTGAGCAGGCTTAGGAGATTGTTCAAGGAGGACTAATGATCAAAGTGAGAGCACATGCAGGAACAGGAAGAAAGAAACTCTTTATCCCAAGTATTGTATACAACTAGGATATATATATATATATATTGAAAGGATTAGGCTCTTCTTAGAACATTACCTCAGAGACAGCTCCCTAACTGTGGAAAAGGAAGGAGGAGAAAGTGACTGAAATCAAGGTACATTCAGTGAGTTCTTTGCATGTTAAATATTGTACATTGTGAAATACTCAGAGGTGAGAACTTCTTGATATCTTATAATCTGTGAGGGAGATTTAGTGAGTCTAGAGAGTGTCATTGTTAGGTTTACATATCCTTTACTGAGTGTAATGATTTGTAACAATTTATATATAATTCCTGTTTAGCTGCTCTTACACAAAACAAATTACAAGTTTTAAAGTTATTTTTAAAATTTAAAGTTTGTTTCTGATTGAAAAACTGTATGTATAGATTAGTTACAGTATAAAATTTAAAAGGTCAATAAATAAATAAAATATGTATCTATCCATTTACGTGACTATATTAAATACTCTGACACAATAATAATGTTTTTAATTTTCAAATTATGATATTGAAATTTTTTGCTCTTTTACTGTAGGTGCTGATATTCATATGAGAGATCATAACTTCAATACACCTCTGCATATTTGTGTTCAGAACTCTCCTGTTCATAATAGTACTGAAACTGTAAAGGTATTAATTCGTGCTAATGCTAGAGTAAATGAACCAAATAGATTTGGAAAAATAGCCCTCCATTATGCAGCATTTTGGGGTTTAGGAGATATAACAGAAGTTCTTATTAAGGTAAAAATAAATTTCTTAATTTTAAGTACTTTATGTAATTGTTTTGTTCAGGTGCTCAGGATTTACTCTTGGGGAGTTGAGTTGAACAGATAAAAATTTTTTTAATATGAATTCAATAAAATTCTCACCTTATGTGACCACTAATTCATAAGTAATATAGAAATAAAAAAATTAATTATTAGAATCATTGGTCATTAAAATATTATTTACCAGGATGACAGTGCCTTGTGCCATAGGGCTAGACAAATTAAGCAATGGTTTCAAGAACACAACATACAGTATTTAGAATGACCTACCAACAGTCCAGATATATCTCCCATTGAAAATGTTTGGAATGTTCTGAATAAAATAATCTCTAAAAAAAGAGCTACAAGAATTAAAGAAGACAGTCAAAGAATCATGGTCACAAGTTGAACGAGAACTGTGTAAAAAACTTATTTCTACAATGCCACAAAGAATTAAGGGTGTAATTAGGGCAAAAGGTGGCTTTACAAAATATTAATCATCATTATTCCATACTTTTATTCAACTCTAACTTTGTTTAAAATGCTGTAATTTTGTAATTTATGCAAATATCTTTATGAACTTTGGTGTGTAAATACTTTGTGTCTATTATATTTACCAATTATTGAAAGTTCAATAATATTTTTCTGATAATTTTTCTGCAGCAATTACAAAATATTCCATACTTTTGTTCAGGGAGAGTATTTCTAACGTAATACAGTAATATTTAAAACAGAACATATAAATTTGTAGTTGTGTTTTATTTTGAAAAGTTCAATCATCTCTAATGGTATGAGAATATTAGTCCACATTAATAGACTCTTACACTGCTATACAATATTTCTCCTCCTAACACTAAATTTACATTGAAAATTAAATTATTTTAGAAATGATCAACTTTAAAGATAAAATAGCAGTCTTTCATTTGAAACTTGGATAGCTAGAGTGGTAAAGTGAACAATCTTCCACAGTGACCTGGGATCAAGTGGTCTAGTTTTAACTAATTTCAACAATATTGAAATTTTGGTATCCTAAGGCAACAGAGGCTGAGATTGTCTATTTGAACATTAAACCTCATGTAAGTGCATAAGAGACTAACATCCAATATCTTTATGCATGGCATGACTTTGAATATACTATGCAAGCCTCCCATTACCCTTAGATATCAAAACAGTATTATTGATTGAATCCTCAGAAATTTTCATGAATGGTTTTACATGGATAATGTCAGGTCATATCCTCAATGCACAGTTATCTTTATTTTGGACCCATTCTACCCATGATGGACTTTTTTTTTAAAAGCCTTCTTGGAGCTTACAAGGTGGAAGAAACTAAAATAATAATAGTATAAAAATATCAAATATTGTTATATATAAACTATTAGGTAACAATTAGATTTAAAAATTATAGACAATCTAATTTTAATTAAATTAGATTACTATTAAGCAGTATTTAAAATTGGAAAACAAATTTTTAAATAAACTTCATTATTTATTTTATCCAGGCAAATTCTGAGATTGACAATGTTGACTTAAAATGGAAGACACCACTCCATTGTTGCATTCGTGCTATAAATGTTCTACATCGCAGAAGAGAAGTATTTCAACAACATTTACCTGCTATTAAGGTTACTAATTTTTTACAATATATTGCAAAACATATTTTTCAAATTTAATTACTCTTATTGTAAATTTTAGAATACAGGTATACCTCAGTTACGTCGTTTTGCATTAAGTCGTTCTTGATTACACATCGTTTGTCAAAAAAAAAATATATGGAAAAATAAAAATCAAGTTTAAGTCATTTTATTCGACTTTACTTCTGTCCGTCACAAATATTGAAGTCGTAATATCACTAGAAAAGCGTTAAAAGCACATAAAATCATGTTACTGTACAATAAATAAGATTAAAAGTATATAAAATCATATTAAAATACTCAGAATCAGAATAGAAATATCAGAATCAGCTGTTGATGCTGATGATTCACAGCCATCTAAGTGCATGATGTAAATAAACAAATTGAATGTAAATATTGGTAAATTTAACATAAATTAGTTTTTTCCACTATTGCAAAATAATTTTAATAACTGTATTTGTTATTTAACCTTACAAAATCATTTTATTTTATAATATCTTAGAGCAAACCACATTCACAAATAGAGTCCACGATGTACTGTAAACAAACATCGCCAAATTGTAAACATGTACTAAAATTTATTTGTTTATAAGCTTAAAATAGATTCTTATTAATAATATATTATTAAAAATGCATTTATAAATAAAATATAGAGCTGGGAATGGTTATTTGTAGTTTAGTCTAGTGACAAGTGAATTCGTAGAGACAAGTAAATTTGACTTAAGTTGTCTTTCCTGGAACCAATTACCGACGTAAGGTGAGGTATACCTGTATAGTCTTTAATTTAATAGAATTAAAAAACAAAATACTTTCAGCAATTTATGTATTTACCTACAAATAGTTACATATGTGTGGAAATATGAAACATTTACTGTTGTAAAGTACTAAGTTATTTTTATGCCTTTTACAATGATTAGCGACATGACTTTGTGCCGGAAATAGCCGTTACCTAACGGGTACTTTACGCGGATTCACATTAATGTGCCAGGCCTGGACTTTAAGCGTGCACTGAATTAAATAATGACAAAGTTAGTCAAAATCAAATTCAATATTTAATAATTCTAATAACAACTATGTACAAAAATTAGTAACAAACAACAACAAATTTATTGAAAGAAAAAAAATCAATAAGAATCAACCCGACAAAACTCAAATCAATGTATTTGCTAACTTAAATCTATTCCCCTTTGGAACTCAACAAAAAATTCAAAGACTTAACTTATGTACAACAATTCTTATGAACTAAGGTCCTAATCGTCACCTCAGTATACTAGGAACCTTTTTTCTCAACTCTCAAGACTTTCTCTAATCTTCGATCCACAAATCAAATAACTTCAAAATCACCTTGGAACTACTTTATCGCTATCGGACACTTCTTGTCATTTGCTGCTATGAAGCTCACCACGCTTGTTGCTAACAGAAGCTCACCTCGGTCATCTTCATTTGAGGTTCAGACTTTATACTATGAGGTGACATCACAATTCTGAGTGAGATCACTCCCCTCATTTACATACTTATTGCTAACAGTTAACTTTTCCTTTCTGCCTGGAAGCCTATTTCCCAAGAATACTCGCTAACCTTTTACATTATTCTTTTTGACACTTTTCGGGATGTGTTTTCTTCGTTAAAGTTTAGCAAGTTCTTAAGTTGTGTTTGTGGGGTCTCCCCCTTCTTTCTTGGTGCGGACTTACTTTTTCCACTCGGGAGCGCAAGTTTTTTCTGTGGTGTTTTTTTTTCGTCGGCGAGTTGGTTCTCTTTCTTTTATTTTTAAGTTTCTAAGGTGAGTGGCGAGGAAACTTTCGTCCTAACAAAACATAAGCCCCAAACAAAAATAGAATAAAAAGCAAAATAAAAAATAACTAAAAATAATGCTCGGACTTGGTTCTTTACACTGTAGTATTTAAATAATTGAACAAAAACCATAAAAAATACAAAATATACAAACTAATTCATTTTGTTTTTAGGCATTAGATATGTTGTCTCTTCCAACTAGTTGATATATTTTAAGATAGTATTTCTGTCCTTTATTTGTTTCTTTCAGTGCCAGTACTACAATGTGTACATAACATATATAAAATCAGATTTTACAAAATGTACATATTAGTTTATGCATGGGTATTTAAATTTAATGATAGGAAATTAGCTAGATTATTTCAATGAAAGTATAGTCTAAATAATGTAGATGTTAAGACTGCCCTATTCAACTGTCAAACTGCAATCCAAATATGTAGCCAATTGCAAGTTTCTAAACTGTCCTATTTTTTCATTTGGCTTTCTCCCATATGAATTGTATCAGATGCACTTTATTTCACAGTAATAGTTAATGAGAAAACTGTCACTTCCTTTCTCTAATTGTAAAGACTAGCTTGACTTAATAAATAAATATACAAAGTAAGGGTACCATATGTTATGTTCTCTGTATAGAGACAGCAGTGCAACTGATAACTATTAAACTGATGAGAGAGGAAGGAGTCAAGTATATGATTTAAACCAGGGTTGTCCAGCCTTTTTGTTTCTCTGGGCCGCATTGGAAGAAGTCAAGGAGTTTTGAGCCACAAATTTATATAATAATACTTGTGGCCCAATATACAAGTATATTTAAGGATTAACATGTCTAGATTATAATAATAAATATTAAAACTTTATCACGAAAAAGGATATTTTAAAAAATTACTTCTATAGAAACTTTCAATTTTTACTTAGAAATAAATAAATTCATTTATTATAAAGGAGACAAACGAAAATTTATTTGGAAAATACAAATATTTGTTTTATTTGGGTCTCTAATAAAAAAGTGACAAAACACCATTTTAAAGTGCATTTTTATTCAAGTAATATAATATGTAGCCCAAAAAGTAGCCAAAGTGCCAAATGATATTTTTTACATCAAACAAAAAAAAGTAGCCACATTTGGCACAATGTAGCCAAATCTTGCAACATCAGAAGAAATAGTAAATAAAACTGGAGTTGTGATTCAAAGGATTATAGACCGAAATGAGGGGCAAAGGAGAGAAAGGACAAAAGATAAAGAAGTGAGAAAGGTTGGAAAATTAAGAGTCAATATTTGCATAACAGAAGAACTATTTAACCTTTCTCTATACTTTGTATCTTTTGTTCTTTCTCATGTTTCCCTCCTTTTCCCAAATTTGGGTCTATAATCCTTTGAGTCACAACTCCAGTTTTATTTAGTAATCCTTCCTCATTCACACATCTCCAAGTATTTGAAAATACTACCTTTCCACTCAAAAATAAAATAAGAATAAAGGTTTACGGTTTTGTGAAACTTTTTTTTTGAGTTTATGCCATTGAAATAAATAAATAATAAAATTAAAACATTTGTCGGTTTTGTTTGCATGTTTATTGGGCCGCATTGGAACTTGCCTAGAGCCGCGTGCGACCCGCAGGCCGCGCGGGTTGGACACCCATGATTTAAACCAACAATATGCCTGCCATTTCTATATTTGGACCTTGCTACAAATTAGTTGAATATCACTAATTTAGGACATCTATGCAGTATTAGATAAAGAATCTCTCTCTCTTTGATTAATATAAGTTCATTCATTGTTATTTTTGATTTTCATGGATATCCATGTATTTAGCTAAATGAGGCTTTGATTCTCATCTTGATAAAAGCTTATAATCATACACTTATCTTTTAATATTTTTTGTTTATTATCTGAAGGAAAAACAAAGTTACTGGCAAGGTTGCGGCCAAAGTTTTTATCTCTAAAACATGAACATCAAGCACCACTATCTTATAAGTGGCACTCGACGTTTGACATTCACATTTTAGAGATGATAACTTCAGCTGCAACCTCGCTATTAAAGAAAAAAGATATATTGCAGATATTTGTGTCCTTTCAATAAATCCAATTCTTGCCTATTAGTATTATAAACAAGACAAAGGAAAAAAATTGTAATTGTTTATACTCTGCAATCATAAAATAATGCTTCTCAAATAATATGTGTTTGAAAGCAGTGGAGTGAATTCCATAATAATTTTCAATGCATTCACATAGTGAAAATAAAATTAAGAAGCAGTTTTCAAAGGATTATATGTATGAATTTTAATTTTCTTGTTTATTTTTTGAGCTTTAATAACAAAAATATTTTTTTTATGTTATAGTTTACCATTTAGTTATGTTTACAAGGTGTTTCAAAAGGTAAGGTCTGTAGGCTAGATAATATAGGATGTTATATAGAACAAAAACAGTGTTTTTCTGAATTTGATACCATTTCTGAAAATAAAGTTTATTCTTTTAATTTGACACCATTGAGTTTTTATTTGGGAATGCCTGAAGGAAATATAGTACAGTTTTGAGATAGAAACAAGGATCGACTTGTACAAAGAATTCATGCTGTTGTAGCAAAAGTACAAAAGTGTTGGTTACTGAGCAGCATTTAACATTCAGTTTGTCAGCCTGCTGAGAAATGCTTGCATGAGAAAGTAGAGCATTTTGAACCTCTGTTCCATTAATTATCGAACATTGTCAGGCAGCTCGTTTTGATATTGTCTCTATTTTGATAACAAGACTGAAAGTACTTTAATTTATACAAGGTATAACTTATTGTTCAATTGTATTAATAATTAAAATGATCACATAACTTTTAAAGGTTGTCTTTACTAAACTATAGCAATATAAGAAAACTTTCTATACACCAGTATTTCCCAAACTGTTCTGTGGAAAGTGAATAAGTCTTCCACAAAAAATTATCAAAATTAATATGAACTTAAACAGTTTGAAGAAGAAAAAATGTTCTAATTTTTGCAATCATTCTTATTATAATTGCTTTTATATTATTTAAAATTTCTTATTTTATTATTTTTTATATTAAAGCTACCCTTATAAAACAATTGTTTGTTTCTATTATACCTCTGACAAATATTAGAATTTAAATATTATTCAAAATTACAATGGATTCTTGGTTAAGGTTAGGAACTTTAACACGAAGAGAGGCAAGCCTTGTGTGAAAGACTGTATCATGCATGCTTCTAAAAAAATAGATGCAGACAATTATCAAATAATACTGTTTTTCACACCACATGGATGAAGAAGTTTCTAACATAATTTTATAATACTTGCATGACTTACAATCAAACTTTTGCAATATTTTCAAAAACCCAGTGAGGACAATTCCTGGGTTTGGAATAATCCATTTACAGCAATAGCTAAGCCAGCAGGCTTTGGAACAAGAGATTATGAAACCCTAGTTAATAGTGACTCTGATTTAAAACAAAAATAAGAGAAACTGATGTTAAATGATTTTGGAATAAATTTAACAGAATAATACCCGAACGAGAATATCACTTTCTAATATGGAGCCTGATATCGAGAGAATTTGTAATTCAAAGACAAGAATGTAATTTTACTAAATACTAAATGTTTGTTATTTTCTTAATGCTTATATTTGCTCATTTACTTTATTTATTATTTATATATACTTTACATAGTATATTGAACAAAATAGTCAAGGTTTTATGTTAAAATTTCAGGATTTGTGAAGTGTTCTGTCATAGGAAGAGTTTGGGAAACACCACTATACTGTATTTACTGTATATAAACTCCTCTATCACATCCTGTTTTGTTTATCTTAAAAACCTTTTTGATAATGCCCTGTATAATTTTTCTAAGTTGTTCACTATATTTTAAATTTCTTTTATAATAAGACAAATAATTTTATATTTCAGGTTTTAATTATGAATGGATGCGATTCGTTGAATCTAGCTTCATGGCTCAGATTACATCAGATAATTACAGCCAATAATCCGATGGATATTGATTTTTACAATTGGTATATTGCCTCTCAGCCGGAATGTCTTAAACAACTTTGTCGTGAAGCAATACAGAAGCATTTACATTATTACGATGATAATGCTGCAAAAATTCGTGCACTTCCTCTACCTAAAATACTGACTGATTATTTAACTCGCAAAGTATTATGATGCATAATTATAAGGAGAATATCAGACCATCTGTGTTTTTACATATAAAAAAAACTTCAAATTATATTGTATATTTGAATGATTTTGTTTTATATATATATATGTATCTAAATGTAATTATTTATTGTTTTATTATCATAATTATTTATATTAATATAAATAATTATGATAATATATTTAGATTATTATCATAATTATTTATATTAATATAAATAATTATGATAATATATTTAGATTATTATCATAATTATTTATATTAATATAAATAATTATGATAATATATTTAGATTATTATCATAATTATTTATATCTGAATTAGTCTTGGTATTAGAGTTAGTAGACTGTATAATTAAATAATGTAATTTAAATACATTTTCACCAAATTGTACATTTATTATTCCAATAATCAACTTATTTCCAAAACAATGGAAATTCTTTGTGTTTTTATATCTTTTAATAAATGATAAGAGATTTAAAACATTAACAGGTGAATCCTAAGTAAAGTTATAAATAAGTTCTCTTAGCTTAGTTATGTATATCATTATATAATAAAATATAAAGAAAAACAATCCTGTAATTTCAGCTCTAATTACAAAAACTGTGGTATACATGGACAGAAAATTTCATTTTAAATGAAATAAGCAAAATTATGTGGGCATAACACCCGGTTATGATTAGATATTTTTTTACTATATTATGTATACGTTTATTTATAACAATTGCCTTTCTTCTTTCGAAAATAACTTATTTAATAACTTTCAGAAGTTTTCGCTGCACATGGGTTGAATATGGGTTTAATATCTATTTTCATAACAATATACAGTACTCATTCGAAAAGAGAATAAAGACTGAATTGAATCTTACAAGTTAGTAATATGCCCATTCGAAGAAAGAAAAATTGTTTATATAGCAGTTATACTTTCACATACTATTACCCTCGAGTATGATCCGAACCCATGTCTTTTGATAATAAGCCAAATACACCAAGAGAATGTAAAATGTTCCTAAAGAGACAATAGTTGTCATTAAATAAGTAACTGCTTCAATAATTAGCTTTGTATAACGATTCCACAGAACGGGAGGTTCTGTGGAATTCGGCAGGATAATCATTACTTTTTTCATTAAAAAAATCATCATTCGTCTGTCCTGAATATGTCCGGTCCGTTTCTAATTATTACTCAGCTAATCCCCCCCCATTGCGAGCCTAGCCGAACTCATGATAGGCATGGTCCACTTATTCGAATAACTCTCTCCGCCCTGTGGGCACTAAGAGGGCCTCATTTAGCAATCCCGTTATGGGTTCGGCCAGGTGGTGAGGGACAGGATCCGACATACCCGAACGGGCCAACCTCCGAAAAATTCCTGGGGATTTTTGATCCGTCCGGATTGGATCCCGGGTCCACAAGAGCGGTAGGCTGCCACCTTGACCGCTCAACAATCTGGCCAATTGGGTATGGTCCACCAGTGCCCGAGTGGATAACACCACTGAACATTGGTAGTTGATTGCAGGTTCGCGCCTGACCAATGAGGCTGGCCACTTGGAATTTTCCGGGTTTTCTTCACGTATCTAACACCTAAATAGGGCTCGGTACTTTCTTGACGACGGCCTATTCAATAGGTTGAAAACGTTTGCCAAATAAAACGAATCTCAGCAGAAAAATGGTGTTTAATAATATATTTTGAATTGTTCTGCTGAGGATGATTTAGAGTAACCGCAGATGTCTAAAACGTAACAATTTGAAAGCCCAAGAAGCCCAAAAACTTACCAAATTATATAAGCAGAAACGTTTTAATTTTACCAAACGCTATAAAGATTGAACCTTAGAAGATTGGAAGAGGATTGTGTAGTCAGATGGGCGAAAATGGGTATTGATGAAGTTTATAACTGAGTGATAAGTACAAACAATATTGAAATTTAGTAGTAATAGTCTTATGAGCTGGGGCTGTATTACCTATTTTAGGCCTGGAATGATATGTTCTATACCTAATAGAATGGATAGCGTTATTTATTTACACTGAGCTACTTATCAATTATTTGTTACAATCTGTCGATTATTACTACATTGATAGTAGCTCTTTCATTTATCAGCAAGATAATGATCCAGGAGGGCAATGTCATGGCTTTAGGATCAAAATATTAGACTGCTTGAGTTCTGCCTCAATCGCCCGATCTCAACCCGAATGAACACATCTGATCCCTTCTTAAACGTCACTTGTCTGACTGTGCAGTTCCGCTTGAAAGCATCCACCAATTATGGGAACGTGTACGGGATGAGTGGAAGAAAATGACATTGCACCATTGCAGGATTATTATTAATTCTTTGCTTGATCACATTAGGAAGGTTTTAAAGACCAAAGGAGGCTCTACTGATTATTGAAGTGTACTTTTTCCATAAATATGATATAGATTTTTGAATGCATCAAAATCCTCCCAATACATAAAAAATATCGCTAGTTTTGTGACTATTGAATGTGTGTGCATCGCTATCGCACCATTCATTGTGAAATCGAACCCGCGCATACATACTGTATTAAGAAGCCTAGATAACAAATTTGCCATCGTTCGCCATAGTAAAAAGTGAAGTCACTTCGAATGGCATTATCGTACCATCCACCATATTGAAAAGTAAATATAAAATATTGCAATTTTTGAAAGAAAGAAACACAAAATTATGCGAATTTTATGTGATTCGCTATATTTAAATGGTTTTCCTCCGTACAATAAATGTCCCACTAAAAACACAATAAAAGGGAAAATTAGAAAACAGAAATGAAAACCATGTTTTAAATCGGTGATTTCAGAAAATTTAAAAGTTTATGTAAAAATCTGACCGTACAATTCGAACTTAGAAGTCCGACCCTACTGGAGATACACACGACCTCCTTTATCTCCCCACCTTCTCGACCATTAACCACCAAAATTTAATAGCATCAATCCCTCTAACAAGCAAACCTCCCTGTAAAATTTCAGAAATTTTCAACAAAATACACAGGAGTTATTAAGCTTCAAAGAGGGTGAAAAAATCGTGTTCCCCCACACACTAACGTCTGTACATGCAGAAAAATTCTCAAACTTTTTTGCACTTCAAGGTCCCGAGTCCAAAATCTCCATACTTACCTTCTTATATACTATACTGTAGCCTACATAAAAGCCGGTAAAGTAAAAATGAGCATCTAGAATTTCTAAGTCGAAAAATAGGGGCGTGGATACAGGATCTATTTCTAGTGGTTCTACTATTTACAAAGAGAAAAATACTATTAAAAATATTTATTTTAAAAATACGGTCAAAGTAAGGAATAAATCAGGAGTCAAAGAATTAAAGTTAATAATGAACTTAAGGCAAAGAATTTTGATTTTTTTTTTTTCATATTCTTTATACTTGCCTCCTTAACTTCCTAATTCACAAAAATGTTTTATGGACTAGATAGGAGTTTTCAGTTTACTAAAATCTGTTGGAATTGTGAGATTCTGGACCGATTAATTAGTAAAATTAAGGGAAAAAATTAATACGCAGTTAATTAATTACGAAGTGAAAAAAACCCACCACCTGGCCATTCAATTGCCTTCTGACCGAGAGATAAAAATGATCAAATAAACGTACAAATCAACAATCTTTAACGATGTTTTGAATAAGTTTGGACCTAAATCAAAACAAATGGTTATTAATGGGGAAAACGTCAAAATTGATTAAATTATGAGGTAAGAAGAGTCGCAACACCTCATCGATGACGTCTAAGAAACTCGAATTTGTTTGCCATATATCAACCCGGCCGAATCGTAAAATTATTACGGCCCGTATCGGTTTGACCAGTGACACATCTCGACCTTAGACCACATTAAATCAAAATCACCCGCTTTTACTCCCACTCTCAGAGAGAATAAAAAGGGCTCGAACTCGAGCATCGGGGCGGACACTCCCAGAAGAGCGTGGACCAAAGCTCTGCATCACCTCTCTCGTCTCCGGTCTCTCCGCTGACCTCGGACCCCGACTCAACTTTACGAGAAGACAACTGATTGTCTACATGAGGTATTATGCAGTTATTGTAAACTCTCTCTCTCTCTCTCTCAGTCTCGCGAGCGATGTATTTAGTGTTTGGTATTTAGAATTTAGTCTATCGCCGTAGACATACTTTTATCTCCTTTGTATTTAACCTATGTGTTCATTAAACACTTGTTAATCGTTATCCGGGTCTCGAGTCAGATTTACTTGGATTTCCGGTCGCCTATCGACGAACTCACCGACTCTTCCCGCTCAGGGCCTACCACAAGGAATAATGAATCTTCCCACTCAACGGGTATTGAGCTACAATTATATTACGCGCATTCTTACTATCCTAACTAGTGTCGGGACCTGACGTCGGGACCTGACGTCGAAAGGATCTTGTAATACCGACGACAATTAAAGATAAAGCTATCCAGTGACAAGAAGAGCGGATCTCACCGATCGACGTCGCTCAAGGGTTGGGATCAAACCCCCTCTAACCTGCGGATTATCTCACAGAAGCTTGTAATCACTGACTTTTCAGAGGTTCCGATTGAGATGATGAAAATGTCGAAAGTAATTTTGCACAATTATAATTGCAATCTGCGGCACTGTACAAACGCTACATAGACTAATAGTTCCTCGATAACATTTTGAAAAACAAATTAAATACAGGCTTTTTACAAAGTATTAATTATAATATAATAGGTCATCTGCTAAAATAGATGGGTAAGAATTAATGATTTTTCGCACATGCGATAACAGATGAATTAATGTTTGGGATAATGTAGCTTAACACAATGTTATTTCTTCCCTACGGGTTCTATTATGCCAAAATCTTTCCTACCCAACTCAGTTCAATTAAGTGATGTCTTATAAAAGCATGTTACTATGTTACAATCTACGAATGAAGAAATAAGAGGTAACAATTTCATAAACGAACATCATTCGTTATAATTCAATAATGTAACATGAGTAGAACAGGTATTATAGGGGCCCGAATTAAATCTTGCAAACCTACATTCTGTGGAAGTAGCGCTCTGGATGAAGAGTAAACTCTTATTTAATTTTTCTTAATTAATTTATTTAAAAAGTAAGGGAAATCGTCTCCAGATCCCCCTCCCTTGTTACCATAACAGATGAAGATAATATGTATATAAGCCAAGGCAAACATCTGATGATGTCCTCTAAACGTCGGCGGTATAGAGAGGATCAATTGAGAAGCGAATTTTGTCACGTTCGGGGTTTTTTTTTTTCATTCTGATCGTATCTTACAGCGAAAGATAGTTAAAATGAAATGTGACAGACAATGATTGGCACTGTCTATCTTTTGTGCGTCATAATTACAACAAGTCATCACCGTTATCCACGTCAACAACTTTGTTTTGATGAGAGTTCATTTCTTTTAAGTCTACGTTTGTAATGTTTAAAATAATAATAAAATTGTTTGTTAATTACTTTAAAAAATTAACATAACTTTATTGGAATTTAAACATTAAAAAAAGGATGCAATATAAATAAATACGTTTAATATAGTTCGATTTTATAACATGGCTAATTAATTAATAAATGGAAGAGAAGGGAAACAAAGGAAATTCTGTTTGGAGCAAGTGGATGAGTATTTGAAGGAGAAGATTATCAGCCATAAAAATGTGAGGAAGTGTACTAGGAGAGAGGACAGAACCGAAAGTAATAGGTAGAGGAAGGAGTGTATGGAGGAATGTGATTGAGTGTGTTTGATCCCTCTTGCCTGCTACTCATATGTTCTGAAAATTGGGCACGACGCTATATATGTAAATATTTGTTGTAATAATGGAAGTGGCTTTTGTGACGTTTCTTATGTAGTAAAAGATTTAAGATAAATAAGACAGGTTGTACAATACTCTATAGATTTGCTACTAGATAGATTTTGGCTTTAACGGTTGCTATTTACTAGGCTAGACTTTACTAAACTAACTAAATTACTAATTACAATTAAATTTATACTTAATAAATATAAAAATTTTCTATTTTTAATTAATACCTACCAATATTAAATTTAAGCTTAGAATTATAATAGACTTCTGTAACAATTATGTTACAGTTTTTAGAATATAATCTTTATTATGCAAGTTTTAGCATTATTATATTAATAAATTTAATTATTATAAAAAGTTATCGCGGAATATCTTTTTAATAGAGAAAATTCTGGAAGTACTGCTGCAAAATCTAACACAAAAACTCGACAAATTAAAATACAAATAAACGTTTAAAACATTAAAATGTATATTTTTCTCTTAACGAAAGAAGAATAAAATCAAAGTAATGGTGGGGAGCGATTCGCGCAGCATGCGGTCTGTTAGCCGACCCTATTGACCCCCTCGTCAACAGCTTAAATCTGCATTTTTTTAAGCATTATTTGCCTATTTCTACGAAATAATAAAAGCTGATTTATAAAGATTTATATTTGGTAAATAACATTTACGAATTTTGTCGACTCAACGACAAACATTTGTGTGAAAATGCAAAAATATTTCATAGAGTTTAATCGTATAAATTGCTCTCATTACATGTAAGTTTTTTCTTTCTTTTTATGTTTTAAATTACAAATGTTATAATATTAATTAAAACAGTATAAAAGTTTAATAAATGAAAGAGCGCATCTTTATATTTTTAACTTGTAATGCAAAAAAAAAAAAAAACCATTTTTACCTAGGAACATTAAACAGGACCTACCTTTAAAGTTTATCTAAGACCTTCTGAATTATCCTGTATATATTTAGGATAGAGAGAGAGAGAAAAGGACACGAATCGAGGGCCATAATAAAGACCCTTAGTAATGAACCATAATGGAGTCTCTTCTATGAATCAAAATTAATTAAAGTCCGCAATTCTGTGGCTTGGAAGAAAAAGGGCATCAATATCACGAGCATTTGCCTTTGACAGGACACTTCAATTCATAGAATTATTATGGAAAATAAAGGATAAATATGGGTATATATAGGCCTACAAAAATTATACATTTAAATATGAAGAACAGGATAGAATTAACACATGGGCGTGTCCTAGTATAGCCTGGAGTCTTTATTTTAGGGGGCTTCGTCTCACTGCTCATTATTAATATTTTTGTCCTACATCTGTACTGTATGATGTTTTTAAATAACTACTTTACAAATTCAGCTTTATATTTTATGAAATTTATTGATTTTTAAATGTATACTCCTACAAAATCTTATCTTAAAATAAATAAATAATTAAATATTCGTATATTACGTTTAAGGAGAATATATATATATTTAAAATGAAATGTGACAGACAATGATTGGCACTGTCTATCTTTTGTGCGTCATAATTACAACAAGTCATCACCGTTATCCACGTCAACAACTTTGTTTTGATGAGAGTTCATTTCTTTTAAGTCTACGTTTGTAATGTTTAAAATAATAATAAAATTNTTCAAGGATAAGATAAAAAAAAGAATATATATATATTTTTTTAAATCTATGAGTATAGTTACGAGGCAATCAGGTCGTTGGCTTTTCGAGCAATTCATAAATTGTTTGAATTTATTGTTGTCGTAAATCATCCATTGATAGAAAATGGGCGTTGCCTGTTAAAAGTAGGTGTAGATGAATTGTTAGAGGCGTAGGCAACGTAGAAAGATATTTGTCCACTCTTTAATTTATTAAATTGAGAATCTATAGTAGTTATATACCGAAAAATCTTACGTGGAATTATTAATTAGATCCTAAACTATTAGTTTTTAGTCAAACAAAATGGAAAATAAATCAACGGACGTGACGATTTTCAAGTTAAGAATTTACTCTTTTATACGAATATGGACTATAGAATATAAATGTTAAAACTTTTATAAAAAATCCAACGTTTAAAATAATAAAATACAATTCATTTTTTTAACTGATAAAGAAAAAGATTTAAAAAAAAAAAAACATTAATTTTATACATTTGATTTAACGTAAGATTGTTTAATTTAGTTCTAAAATCTTGATTTTTCTTCGTAGATATTACTTCTATAATTTCATATTTTTGATGATATTTCTTTAGTCCTTCGCATTCTCTTAGTATATGGTTCAGAGAATAATCACTTGATTTACACCAATAACATCTGTCCTTAATAAAATCAAAATAAGTATTATTGATAAACAATGAATATTTATTAAGTCTTAATTGCCATAGATTTTTATTGTTATCTGAGTTAAAATTTATTTGATTTAGCATTATTTGATGTAAGAATTTTATATTACCAGTCGACCCTCCTATAACACTGTTGATAATTCCGTTTTATATGAATTCCATGTTGTAAGAGTCACTTAAATTTTACAAATATGTGAGTCATTCACAGCCCACCACACGTATTTGTAAAAAATAATATCAAAAACTATATTTTTAGTGCTCGAATCTTGTTGTAATTTAGTCAAAAAAAAAAAAAAATGAGTTCTGAAAATTAGCTTTTAGAGATTACATTCCATGTAAATGGATTAAAAATATATATTCCTAATATATTAATAAATAAAGTAAATCATAGATTATTATAAAAACGTCGGGTTAAAGGTTATTTCCGTTTTATCTTTATTATTAAATTTGTATCGAAGCCAGTGACATATACAGGAATTTACTTTGGTAGAGCTAATACATAGCCTAAACTCAAGTTACAATTGTTATAAACTATATATTCTTTCATTAATACAAATGTTTTTAGAAGAAAAAAATACTTAAAATAACAAAAAATTAATGAAATTTTAATCATTTTAAAGTATAGTTAGATTTACAATTGAAAACTGGACATAGGCCTGCAGGACATTCTCTTCTTATGTAAATTTATTTTATAAATCGTCCCTATTTAAACGTATTGTTTTCAAATTCTATCAGAAATCTTTGCAGTAAGAATTTGTAAATAAATATATTAATTTGAATTCACTTATGATCTAAATTAACTGAATATACCGAATAGTAGATGTTCGATACAGCATAATTGCTTGTATAAGTTCACTTGGTAGGCTTATTTTAATAGGTTCAGTAATTCCTCCCTCTCTCTCTCTCTCTCTCAGTGTAGATCTGTAGTTTAATGGTTTAAATATTGCTATAAAAACTAAAACTATCCTCTAAATAAAATATTCTAAAAAGTTTTACTAATAGAGAAATAAAATTGAATTATCAATCGATTTATTTTCTTTTAATCAGACAATATAACGTCGAGTAGTAGTTTAAGAAAGAAATCCGGTATATTTATAAATATTTGTATTCTAGTGAGGAATTTATTGAGGAAAATAAAGGTACGTGTGGTTAATAATGGAGACTTATTAAGAATTCAAGAGGTATCGGGCAGAGAAGAGGTGCGGGTAGCGAAACCTGTCGTCAAACAACGATTTATGTAAAAACAGATGACATGTGACGACTTTAGTTTAAAGCAAACGCAAAGCATTGCCCTTAACCATAATAAATTTTTAGTTTTCTTCTTAAATATACAAGTCAGCAGATAAGAGAAACAATTTCTAAAATGCAGTTTCCTTAAACACAGATCTATTTCTATAAATCACATTAGGTCTACCTTCGTTTCCACCCCCCTTCCTTTTTTATTCAGGAATTTTTTAACTAATATATTTCAAATTTTTATGGAAATTGCTTAATTACATAAATAAATCTATCGTGATAACGTGTAAAAAAAGGCGAAAGTAATATGTTGAAACTTGTTAAAATTAATAGAGTCATCTTGTAATCGTCGATTGGAATTTTATGATAAAAATCACTTAATTTAGACTTATTTAACTATAAATTTAATGTTAAAAAAGTAAACCATACCTCTAACATTTACAAAAATAGATTTATACTTTATATAGGTTATAGTCTACAGCATTATAAAAGAACTATGAATAATTATAAAGCTACAGTATAGATAGAAAGGAGGTAAGAAAAATTTCATTTATCTATCTATAACCCCAGCAGTATTATTAATAACTATTTTCTATCATAAGATATACAGTTATAGAGAAGGTAGATTTAAAATAGCTTTTATACAGGAGTATATAAGCTCTATAATAAAGCCTTATACACTCCTCAATAAAAACTCTTAAAGATAAACAGAATAAACGAGTTCCATTAAATCCTTTTTTTTTCTTTATTAAATAATTTTATTGCTGTGAAAAATTTAATTTAAATAATAATAAAAAAAAAAGAAAAAAAATAATAATTGCACTTAAACCGAAAATATGCATTCTCTCCCTTTTACAGATCATCAGATACGAAAGCTGTTTTGGTATGTAAGTTTATTAGCGCAAAAATCCCATTAATGAAAGATAACAATTTAATAATTATTAAAGGGGTGCTCGATATTTCACAATATTATCTTCAACACACTCGCAGGTAAGGAAAAAAAAACAGAGGAAAGGGGGGAAATAACATTCCTGAGAGGCTAATAAAAACAAACTGGGAGTGATAGTGGCTAAGAATGCATTGTCTACTGAACGTTTTAATTATTATGTCATCACTTGGAAGAAAGAAATGCGATAGCTCTTTTTCGTTTGATAGACAAAAGACGAAAGGGGGAGAGAAAAAAAATTAGAACAATGAACGAGGTTTTTTAATATTAAATTTGCGCTTCGTGACGTGTAATTAGAGCATCTGAAAAGAGAGATAAGTCGAGATACTTTTCGAGAGTCTATCATTCAGAATTATTAAAATTCAATTTACTTTTTAATCTATAAGCGAATTTATAAATCTCTATTTGAGTTATTTACTCTAAAGAATTAGAGAAATTATACTAAAGATCAAGATTAGAGTCGGTGTTTAAATTGAATTAATTTATGAAAATTTTAATAATAAATAAAGTTTCCTCAATTTCTTATTCAATAAACCTTAATATATTTGAAGGAAATAAAGTATTTTAATCATTGAATAATCAATAAATGGATAAATGTTGAAATATTTGACACAATAAGAAAGTTTTAAGGGGAATTTATAGAGTAAAACGTCACTTGTATAACCTGAAAAAAAAACGTGGGCGACGACCCTTCAAAATAGTTACAAACAACTAGACCTAGATATGTCTTAAAAATTCTATAAGCGGGTATAATGTTATACGGATGTTTAGTATCACGTTTCGATATTTTGAATTAATTTAATGATAAGGCTGCTACTGTAATCGATTATGAAAACTCGCTTATATCTGTGTAAGAGATAACACATAATTATGATAATTATGTTTTAAAAAAAATATTACTATTATTCATGTTATTCAACAACATTGAATGATCTGAATAATAAGTAATATGAAGTAAAAGATCAGGAAATTTTTTTATTTTTTAATCTAGTAAAAAATTTTGATGAATTTTGTTATTCCTGGTTTTATCCAAATTCTTTATGGCTATGAATTTTAAAATGAAATTATATAATAAAGCTGAAGTTTCCATTCTGTAGTATGCAGCAGCGTAACTAGAACCTATATTAAGGAACGTGCAAACCTAAATTCATACCTTTAATGCTGTGGATGAAGAGTGAATTCTTAGATATTGTACATGTTCGAATGTTTTTTCCTGTACTTATTTCTATCTTAATTTATTTATTTACAGAAGTAAAGGCCTCCTAGGCCTTTCTTTAATACGGTAAATTGATCGATAGTTTTCTACAAAGTGAAAATCTCGTGTCGCTTTATATTGTACTACAGTACATAAAGTATATTATACAATACTATCGTTAATGTTTCAGAAACATTATACAGGAGGAGAAGGGCCTATTTTACGTTATACCTTAAGCTATAGCATAAAACAGGCCCTTCTCCTCCACTAAATAATGAGGCCCTAACGTAAGCTGTAACTTGTTTAGCTTCTACACAAACCCGGCCCTGCTTTTGAGTGAGTAAATGATTCGGCTATGTACTTAATCCTTAATTTATATATAAAACTTAAATATTTTCATTGTTATTTCATTGCCATAATATAATAATTAGGAACCTATGCAAAAATTATTATAGGAGTAGGGCCTATATAAATACATAATGAAATTCAACCTATATATTTAATATTTATAATCAAAAGAAATGAACATGTGTTAAATTCGGGTAAAGATTTAATATTATTTAAGTATATAATGTTTGTAAGTAAATACTTAGAATACTTAAAATTGTGTTTCTCATTAAATTCATGAGAAATCTATCTAATTAGATGGGAAGAAATTCTTAACTTCAAGGATAAGATAAAAAAAAAAGAATATATATATATTTTTTTAAATCTATGAGTATAGTTACGAGGCAATCAGGTCGTTGGCTTTTCGAGCAATTCATAAATTGTTTGAATTTATTGTTGTCGTAAATCATCCATTGATAGAAAATGGGCGTTGCCTGTTAAAAGTAGGTGTAGATGAATTGTTAGAGGCGTAGGCAACGTAGAAAGATATTTGTCCACTCTTTAATTTATTAAATTGAGAATCTATAGTAGTTATATACCGAAAAATCTTACGTGGAATTATTAATTAGATCCTAAACTATTAGTTTTTAGTCAAACAAAATGGAAAATAAATCAACGGACGTGACGATTTTCAAGTTAAGAATTTACTCTTTTATACGAATATGGACTATAGAATATAAATGTTAAAACTTTTATAAAAAATCCAACGTTTAAAATAATAAAATACAATTCATTTTTTTAACTGATAAAGAAAAAGATTTAAAAAAAAAATCCATTAATCGCGTGGTACTCAAATAGAGCTTCCGTTTGGATTAAGTAATCAAAGCCAGTTTTTGAAAAGAATTCTACAAAATCAAAGTTTTTATGTGTGCCTTAACACGAGGGAAACCTCCCCTTAAAAGAGAACATAGCAATTACGAGTGTGAACCACGTCGTTGAGTGGCATGATAGATGATGCCATTGTCGACTTCTACTCTGTCCTACTATGTCATTTAAAAAATAAAAAAAGAAAACTACTAACAGTCTCTATATCAGGCGAGTTTCTAAAGATTTTTAAAGCTTTTCTCTTATGAAACATGTTTTTCTTTTCTATACCCTTAAGGCATAACGAAGGACAAATTTGTCTTTTCACTCTTGGATATCTTCTTTAGCCTTTCGTCCATATTTAAAAATTGCCCTGTATTTAAAAAGTAAATAAACAGATAGGTTTATATTTAGTTTTACTTTGAAGCATGTTGCCTTATATAAAATCATAGCTTATAATCTTAGATATTCAAGATAAAGTTAAATTTATAGTGTCTAATCACAGTTAAATGATCTTGCAGTAAAAGTGATAAGATCTTTTATATATTGCAATCAATTATCTTTAGTCATTTTTTTTTTTAAATATTCGTATAATTTATTCTCTTCTCGGGCGTGAAGAAATTGGAATTTCCAATGATTTTATAGTAAAACTGTAATTAATTAATTTTATTAATGCATAATTTCGAATTATTTATTAGCCTATTAAAATGAAAGACTAACTATTATAAACAATGATTTAAAAATATTCCTGTTATATATAACCTATATATTCTATCACGTTTCCATTTATTTAGTAAAAAGAAAAGCATATTGTTATAATCTGTTTGTAATTTATATTTACAGTTACAGGCTGGACACAATACTGTTAACTGACTTTTGGGATACCCCAAAGTCAGCTCTTTAATCCCCATTACTCTATGGAGAATAAAAGGCCCTTCGTGACTAATCCAAGTCTAAAATGGCTAGGAAAAGAACATTTTAGACCCGGTACTCGTACTCGAAACTGAACCCCAAACTGCCTCTTCAAATACTAATTAGTATGTTGTAAATACTGTATTTCTATTCTTTTATTAATACTTCAGAGCATTAATCTACGATACTCTTCAAGTTAATATTAAAAGAGCACTCAATATAGACCATATATTATTTTATTTTTAATTTATCAAATATTAACATTTTTCGTGTTTTTGTTGAAGTGTAATTGAACTAATATATATACACACACCATTAACAGATAATTAAGATGTCCAGATTTTAATTAAGATAGTTACTGTACACTTCAATACAGTAAAATCGATTTAAGTACAGATAATTATTGGGGAAGGTTGAACATTTTCAACAACTTCCGGAATAATTAGAACCGAAACTGTCATTGATTTATTGAGTTTGGCCCAAACCACAAACAAATGTCGGGACAAAAGAGCAATTACCCAACATCTGAGCCAAGTCGTGTCCTTTACACAGTCGATGATTGCGAATGTTTCCTCCCTCAGGCGTCACTCTTTCTAGTTATATTTCTCTTAGGGAAGTAAACTGACAAACGTTTACTTGGAAGTAGGTCACACTTGGGAGATCTTCAAAACATTTACTTGATTTAGAAAAATACATTACAACGCTAGAATTGTTAGAAACTCTTGCCTAATTTAACACACTTATCACTGCTTGTACAATTGTTTCCAAACAATTGTTCTGTTGGAAACTAATTCAGTAGACGAATTGCTTCGATTTTATAAAATATATTACATTGTAATAATGAGTTAATAATGCTTAAGAGAGTTTCGAATCATAATTTACGTCATTAAGGGACGTTCAAGTATTACATCAGCAAAAATTTGCCTGTTTTTGATATCCCTCCCTCTAATTATGTAATCAGTTTAAACCATTCGCAAATACACAGAAATTATTTTCAGATATTTTTTCTCTTCATTCATCACAAATTTAAACGTTATCAAATTCTCAATTTCCCTCCTCCAACATCAGAAATCGTCAAATACAAACGAATCCTCCCTTTCCAGTATTGAATGGCCATTACTTTAAATGAAGAATATTGACAAGAATCTCTCTGTAATGAATTAAAGAAGCGTCATACATAAAATGTAACTCGACATCCCCCCTTTTATATTAAACAGAATTAATTTTGTTGTCTGAATAGTTGTAAAAGAATCCGAGTTATGACACCTGGGAGATGTATGCCCGGAGCACCTTCGGACAAATTAGCGTCAGGCCTTCGAGTGTAGATTACCACTGATCTAGACGACCCTCTCTCTCTCTTCTATTTCTTTAGATACTTCCGCATTTTCAGAAGAAAGATGTAGATCCATCCCTTGATTCGTTGATGAGTTCTTTAGCTCAATCAGCAACGAACATGAACACTTTCAGGTTCACAAATATCAGTAAGTAACTGCTCTTATTACGTATTCGCAGATACGTGCGGTTGGCTAATAAATCCTTTGTTTTGGATGTACTTTGAGTTTAGAGTTACACCGCTGGCACAATCCAACGATTCATAGTGTAAAATGACACTAAGAACTAAAATAGTTTTCAACTAACTCCAATGAAAGTTCTAACCTTGGGCGGAGATAACAATTTGTCCCTCAGCAAAGAAGCTCTTAACTGTACAACCCCCTTACGATAAATATGATATAAAAATAACGGATTATAGGCTACGTTAATAAGGTCCATATTGGACTTAATTACGTGTAAGGTCATTCGGATTATCAAATATTTTATCTTTTACGCCAAAGGTTGATTCATTTAGAGTATTAAGATCCATCAAAAAAAAAAACCTTATTCAAACCTGTTTAATTTGAATAAATTTTTATAGATATAATTAAAACTCGTTTCTTTACATAAATTTTAATTTAATTTTTTTAAGTTTATAATTGTATTAGGCTTTTAAAACTTACTTCGATTCTTAAGGCACGTGTACAGTTTAAGAAGGGGTCGTAAAAATTACATCATTGTACTGTAAGGTGGGCTCGAGGCATTGTCTACGTGGACTTGTTTCGTGGTATTAAAGGCATATACTTATAGGCCTACTTACTAGTAATATGATTAAATTATCATAAAATATTTTAAAAACTTTTTAAAATTACTTCTTTAATGTCGGGGAGTCTATTAATTATTGTATAGTACACGTAATTAAAGAGACAAAAGTACTGTACTGTACTTGTACATCATGGTACACAACAGAAGGGAGAGGATCAAAAATTGTATACATAATTAGTGGAGGATTTCTTACATTATATATAAATTATTATACATAAATTTATAATATAATTTTCAGAGAAATATTAACAATTTTTATAAGCTTAAGTATATTATTGATAAAATTTTAGAACAATTTAAAAAGTACTTAAGTCATTATATATTAATACAGGGTGACCAAAAATCAGTTAACCGACTGTTTCTTTAACTAATTATTAATTTTAATTATATTTAAATCGATGTATTAGAAGAAAAACAGTTACTCTAAAATCAGTTTTTGTATTCACGCGAAAACCGAACATGGTTAACTGAATTTCGGACCTCTCTGTATCGAAATCTTCACTTTGTTGGTGAATTGTTTTTTGTCCTTATCACTAAAAGTTTCTATCGCAAATTTTAATGGAAAAAAAGAAAATAAACCCCAAAATTTTAGAACTTCTCTGTGTTCTGATAGAGAGCCTGAGCCAAATGGTACTATTGTCCAAAGGCACATTAACCATGGGCATACCGAATCACGACCGAGAGCCTCGCCTTTTCGGTGACCTCGTCGCATAGCTTATTAATATTTTTGTTTTGTATTTGTATCTGTATAATGCCTCTAAAGAAACTGGACCGGAGAGGCCTCCAAGATGCTTAAAAACGATCTTACTGTCGCTATCGCTCTCAAGATACTATCTAAGGTTGAGTATAAAACCTTATACTCAGGTGCGGATTTATACCATAGTTAAATATGTCGTTTGTGGCATAAATTACGACGTTATTTATGTCATTAACTAACTAAATCATTTATCAATTAGACTTTCTTACACTTATCCTCCATAAGCATTGCTTATCTTTAAAATTTTATAATGAGAAGAGCAATTTCTTTTTATAGAATAAAAGTATTGAATAATTCTAATTATTTTATTTTAATCTAATGACAATTCTTATCTTTCTCTCTCATACATTTCCATACTTTCTATGCAAATTAATATAAGATAAACTTGTAAGAAGGATTTTTTAAAAGGCGACTTAATCATAAATGTAGAACACGCCAGGAATTTATGCACATTTAGTAAGCGCTGCCTTTTGAATAAATTACAGTGCATAGAAAAGGGAGAGCGCAATTGAAACGTTTGAAAGGACCGCCTCTGATCGTATCATAAGATGTAGAACTCGTCCGATCCACAGGCGCAATTTTGAACATCGAGATCAAATTAATGATGTCTCGGCACGTTTAGAAGATAAATTTAAAAGGATCAAGAATCTTTAACTCGTTCATTTGGGGTAAGCTTAAATCTTAAACATTCTCCCGAATAAAATAGGTCTATTTAAATCATTTTTCTATGTTAAATTCCACTTTTTAATATACCGTTTAGAAAACGAATATATTTTGTTTAATGGAAAAGCGAGAGCGAAGATTAAAATTTCATATTTTTAATAATAGGATAAGATCTAAAGACGTGACTAAATTAGATATTTAATTAAATATTTGATTCAAAAAACATTAAATATTTTGTTAAATATCGATATTTACTGGCTATTTAAACAATAGAAAATGTATTATACAATTATTTAGAAAATAAAACTTAAAGCTATACTCTAAATTAATTAAAATTCTAAACATTTTAATAATCAATTAACTTTAAATTATTTTAAAACAGTGAAGCATGAATTAAATAATAATAATAATAATTTTTTTTTCTTCTGTTAAATAAGAGTTAAATAAATGGTTCGTAGTTTATTTATTAACATTAAAAATAAAGAATTTATTAATTAAACCAGATTAAAATTGTGTAAAATTCATATAAGAAGGCCTTCACTTTTTTTTTATTAAGATCAAAATATATATAGTCTATAGTTTTGCCTATCGTGAGAGGCCCGTTATCCAATTATGCCCATTTGCGGTCAGGCCCCAGCGTGGAGGAGGAATGGAAAACGATGCTCGTAATACATTATGCTTAATAATGTATTAAATATATAAAATTAAAATTTATTTATTTATAACCTTAAATAATCATATTTTAAGTCATTTCTTTAATCGAAAATATGCATTAAACTACAAAGTACTGATTTATCTAATTTAAGATTTAGGGGGGAGATCCGTTCATAAGCATTGACTCTTTATCAGGGAGGCCCATATACTTAGGTTTGATTATATACGAATAAAATCTAAAAAAAAACAAGAACAGGTTTTCCTTATTTATCAAAAGAAACTTTATATCACTTCCTTATCATATATTTTATGTAAAAGACTAATTTGGAGAGACTTTTTGTTACCGAAATTTGAGTTAAATGTCCCTATTGTCCTTTAGATAGACTCGATTTTAACTATTTTAATAACTGTAAAATTATTTAAAAATTGTATATTTATTTGTATTAGAACAGGAAGTAAACACGGAAAATATCAGTCGTGGGTTCGCTCCCGACCATCGTACTGCCCACGGGCTTTTTCACGTGTTTAAGGACTAGTTTCCATGACTCTTGAGTTGTGTTGCATTATTCCATTAAGCTAAATCCATCCTAAATTAAATAAAATCATGTATACCAAATAGAAATTCTTTTAAAAAGATATTCTTCAAGTGAGATACTTCTCCATTGATTCAAGCTGCCTGCCTGTTTCTAATGTACTGTACAGTACTGTACAGTACAGTATATTATTTTGTAACGAATAACTTACTAAATTATTGTTACTATTGATAAACTCATTACAAAATATTAAAAGAAATTAAATATAATTTAATATAAAAGTGATTATTATTTGTATAGTCAGGTTATTAATTGATAAATTTATATTTGAGCTTCACTGTCCAAACTTTAGAAGTATTCAATTATCTTTATTTTTTAAAATAATAAATTTAATTGTTAAAATTTAAAAAAAAAATTTGCTATATTAATTAAAATTATAAATTAAATGAGTAAATGAAATGATTACGGATCAAATTTTAAACAAACAAATACAAAATATACTTGCTCTTTCCAAGAAATCATCATCATTTCTTATTAATTTTAAACAGGAAAAAAGAATTTAATTAATTGAGAATATGTGATTTATTTTAAATATATTCTTATTGTATTAAAGTTAGCATTTAACAATAGAATTACACAATATAAAACCTGTAACTCGCATCATTACACATAGAAAGCTTGTATGAGATCTGGAAGTAGAGCGGGCTCTTCTGATCCCCTTTGTTTAAACAAATAAAATATGTAGAAATTTTATTAGTAAAAATAACGTTAATTTCCGAAAAATACTCTAAACAATTCGATAACAATCTTAATTAGAAATAATTACAATTGCAAGGTCAAATAGGAATATTCTTAATTTGCATACGTATGAATATTATATATATGACTAACCGAAGAGTATTTTTAATTTGCGATACACCGTGATAACAGCCCATAATTAATCTTTATAAATCACGCAGTTGACATCAGATGGGGCAAATAATTGTAGAGATGACACACCACCTGGTACAGTGTCGAATGCCACCCCAATGACAGTTTGATCAATCTTGGCAAGTTTCAATTAAATCGATATTCTCGCCTTACAAGCAGTCTGTAGCAAGCAATTAGGACGTTCTGTTTGTCGTACGTCTCGTCTGTGTGTTACAAAGTGGATAAACTAGTTTCGAAGATGCTATAATTTTCAAGAAAGTTAAATAATTGAGATATAAAGTCAACCCCCCCTTTCTTTTTTATTATCGATAAAATTATAAATTTTCTAAATTACTGTTATCTGTAGATATTTGTTAACGTTAATTATGTTTATTAAACTTAATGATTATTATTAATGTTATTTTAAATAAACTTACTTTAAATTAAATAAGATTTATGCAAGAATTCGTTAAGGAATTTATAATTTATTTTAGTTCTAAAAATATTCTATAAATTTTGTTTTAATCTTAAGATATTTGAATGCATAAGGTTATAAAATAGTATAATTATACCTAAGATTCTTTCAATTAATTAACACCTAAATAGGGACAATTCTTTTAGACATTCTCCCTTTGGCAATGAATGGCCCTCCTGTACATTGCCTTAAGCCATTAAACCAAACCATTCAGAAAGAATTAGGTTTTAATATAGCCTAATCATTTTATAATTTTGAAGATTACAACCTTAATAATGAGGATCGAGTAAATGCCCAGTGAAAAGTGTCAATTATTTTGTTATATATAAGTACCGGACCATTTTAGTGAATAATCAGGTGAAGTTTTTCGGGTTTTCTTCACGTGCCTAACACCTAAATAGAGCCAAGTTTCTCATAGGAAGTCATCACTTCCTTGGTAGATCGACCATGCGTTGCATTGCCTTATTCTATTAACCCAATCCGATGAGCCTTTCTGAAAGGGTTGGATTGGAGTAATGGAATAAGAACTAAACACAGGCGATCTACCGATGAAGGATACCTTCTGCCAGGAAACCTGGAAAACTCTACATGATCAGCCGTTGGTAAGGCACGTTTAATAAACTTGAGAGATAAAATTATATTGATTATAACTTTATTATATTCTTGAATTTAGAAATGTAATAATAAATTTCTAAAAATATTAATTTTAAATATATTTACCATTATCTAGTGTACGTTTGTATAAATAATGATTTTATTATGTCTAAAACTATAAATAAGTACATTTTATCGTCGTTTCAGACGATTCCTTACGAGTTTTTTGACAAAATTGGTTAGTATAAACAATTATTAAAATAAATCAGTGTGTTGTATTCTTATTGCTAATCATATATCAAAAGTGAACGAAACAGCACACTCCCCACCATTTAAATCACAGCAAGAGACGGGAAGGAGTACGTGAGCGAGACTCATTCAACCCTCCAAATAAAGATTACAAACCGGGACCCCAATATGCCTTGACCCTTACGGATGCCCCAAACCTTCAGGCGCCGTCCTTGTACTTGGCCCCGTCACCCGGTCGATCTCGGATTTCATTCATTGTTCGTCACCTGCGTACCGCTACCGCTTTCGGGCCTTAGAAGCCCGGTCTGACCTATGACCTCATCGCCATCCGCCGACAGAGGAGGGACGTTGAACGGTGAGCTTCCGTCACTAATAGACAGGAGGGTTGGGGGACAGCTCTATACGTCACTTGGCGCCACTGTCGGTGTTTATAGAGACCGCGAGCGTCCAATTCCTTAATTACACCAATTGGGTTAGGGTCTGGGTGAAGAGTTTAGCGACCAAAACGGAGAAAGAGGAAGAAAAAAAAAAAAGAAAAAAAAAGCTCATTCCTGGTACAGAGTCGTTATGAATTTCGGATTTTATGCCGTGCAACACGGATAGGATACAGTAAATCAGTTAGAATAGGGTCACGTCACTAAAGTATATTCGCTACTTTTTCTTCTGGACTTAACAGAAGCCTTTTAATAATTATATTCGTTATGAAGCTTGATATTTTAGTAACTAGATCACAACAGATTTATTTTAGTTCGCAAGTAATCAGTCGTCATTTACTCAATCATATTTCTTACTTTATTATTCAATTATAAATAAATAAAGATAAAGGATAGCTTAAATTTTATTTTATTTTATTTCTTACACTATATTTTAAGCTATGCAACAAGGCAAATGGCTATCCCTTAATTTATATAATTTGTTTTATATTTTAGATGTAAATTCATTCAAAGAACAAACAGGAAATTCCCATAAAAAAAACATTACAAATTTAATTTACGATTTAAAAGTAAAAAATTACAATCGAATTCATCGAAATTTACTCAAAATTAATTCTATGTTTAGTGTATTTACTATACAATTATAGCATATTTACAGGAAAGTGAAAATTAAAACTTTCCTAGAATTAGATACGAGTTAATTTAAAACTTTTTTAAGAGGATGGTGGAAAAATTTTTCAACATTGGACTAGTATTTTGTCAACGAATTTCGTTCTAATTTGAATAGACATGACAAACCCACGGGCAATTCAATTCTTAGTAGGGAGCAAACGGAGCGAATCAGTTGATTTGTCAAAAGTTGAATGAGAAGTGACTACACGCTTCCTCTCTCCAATTACCAGAGACAGGAAGTGAAATGAATCCAGACCGTCTTGTTAGCATCATCTACATTCGCTGTTTGTCATTCCATGTTTACAACCGAAAACACCACACTTTGACCATCGTCTTTGTTGATTAATAACGGAATATGATCACAGATGCTCTCCTTCATCAGTAGAACATCATTAGAAAAGAGTAATAACCTGGTACCAGAAGCTAAACATCTATTGGCTTTCTTTAGAATTTAAAAAAAGTATAAGTTAAACATCCGCATTCGTACGAAAATTACAATGATCTGTTTGCTATTTAAACTGATAAGAATTATGGATATAAAAATATTATAATTGGAACAATTAACGACGTTAGAAATTTAGAAGAATCTATCTATATTCTCTCTTGAATTCCTAACATTTTACAGGAAGAATTATGAATAGTCAAATTAATGATTTTAAAAGATTTATCTTAGGTTTTAGGGGTTTCCACTTTCAAATTTATTATAATTTAGTAGGGAGGAAAGGTCTCGTGTATTGCAGCTTAAGGACTCGATAATTCTAAATACGACTTTAAAGTTGTTAAAAATGTATAAAAGTGCATAAGCTGCTTTGAATTAACTTTATATTGTTTGTAAGAAAAACTAATTTAGTTTCATAAACAAACTATTAGAAATGTACCCGAAACTAAGAGAATTTTCTACAAGTTTTATAGTAGTTGCTATTATAGACGAGGAATTAAAGTTTGGCTTAATAATTGTAATCTAAATATATAAAATTGCTTGTCCTGACTGACTCACTCATTCATTCACTGATTCATCATCGCCCAGGGCAAACCGCTTAACCTAAAGAGGTGAAATTTGGTACACAGTTAGGGTACGTCATGGAAACGCACACTAAGAAAGGATTTTTCGAAATTCCNGATTTTCAAGTTAAGAATTTACTCTTTTATACGAATATGGACTATAGAATATAAATGTTAAAACTTTTATAAAAAATCCAACGTTTAAAATAATAAAATACAATTCATTTTTTTAACTGATAAAGAAAAAGATTTAAAAAAAAAATCCATTAATCGCGTGGTACTCAAATAGAGCTTCCGTTTGGATTAAGTAATCAAAGCCAGTTTTTGAAAAGAATTCTACAAAATCAAAGTTTTTATGTGTGCCTTAACACGAGGGAAACCTCCCCTTAAAAGAGAACATAGCAATTACGAGTGTGAACCACGTCGTTGAGTGGCATGATAGATGATGCCATTGTCGACTTCTACTCTGTCCTACTATGTCATTTAAAAAATAAAAAAAAGAAAACTACTAACAGTCTCTATATCAGGCGAGTTTCTAAAGATTTTTAAAGCTTTTCTCTTATGAAACATGTTTTTCTTTTCTATACCCTTAAGGCATAACGAAGGACAAATTTGTCTTTTCACTCTTGGATATCTTCTTTAGCCTTTCGTCCATATTTAAAAATTGCCCTGTATTTAAAAAGTAAATAAACAGATAGGTTTATATTTAGTTTTACTTTGAAGCATGTTGCCTTATATAAAATCATAGCTTATAATCTTAGATATTCAAGATAAAGTTAAATTTATAGTGTCTAATCACAGTTAAATGATCTTGCAGTAAAAGTGATAAGATCTTTTATATATTGCAATCAATTATCTTTAGTCATTTTTTTTTTTTAAATATTCGTATAATTTATTCTCTTCTCGGGCGTGAAGAAATTGGAATTTCCAATGATTTTATAGTAAAACTGTAATTAATTAATTTTATTAATGCATAATTTCGAATTATTTATTAGCCTATTAAAATGAAAGACTAACTATTATAAACAATGATTTAAAAATATTCCTGTTATATATAACCTATATATTCTATCACGTTTCCATTTATTTAGTAAAAAGAAAAGCATATTGTTATAATCTGTTTGTAATTTATATTTACAGTTACAGGCTGGACACAATACTGTTAACTGACTTTTGGGATACCCCCAAAGTCAGCTCTTTAATCCCCATTACTCTATGGAGAATAAAAGGCCCTTCGTGACTAATCCAAGTCTAAAATGGCTAGGAAAAGAACATTTTAGACCCGGTACTCGTACTCGAAACTGAACCCCAAACTGCCTCTTCAAATACTAATTAGTATGTTGTAAATACTGTATTTCTATTCTTTTATTAATACTTCAGAGCATTAATCTACGATACTCTTCAAGTTAATATTAAAAGAGCACTCAATATAGACCATATATTATTTTATTTTTAATTTATCAAATATTAACATTTTTCGTGTTTTTGTTGAAGTGTAATTGAACTAATATATATACACACACCATTAACAGATAATTAAGATGTCCAGATTTTAATTAAGATAGTTACTGTACACTTCAATACAGTAAAATCGATTTAAGTACAGATAATTATTGGGGAAGGTTGAACATTTTCAACAACTTCCGGAATAATTAGAACCGAAACTGTCATTGATTTATTGAGTTTGGCCCAAACCACAAACAAATGTCGGGACAAAAGAGCAATTACCCAACATCTGAGCCAAGTCGTGTCCTTTACACAGTCGATGATTGCGAATGTTTCCTCCCTCAGGCGTCACTCTTTCTAGTTATATTTCTCTTAGGGAAGTAAACTGACAAACGTTTACTTGGAAGTAGGTCACACTTGGGAGATCTTCAAAACATTTACTTGATTTAGAAAAATACATTACAACGCTAGAATTGTTAGAAACTCTTGCCTAATTTAACACACTTATCACTGCTTGTACAATTGTTTCCAAACAATTGTTCTGTTGGAAACTAATTCAGTAGACGAATTGCTTCGATTTTATAAAATATATTACATTGTAATAATGAGTTAATAATGCTTAAGAGAGTTTCGAATCATAATTTACGTCATTAAGGGACGTTCAAGTATTACATCAGCAAAAATTTGCCTGTTTTTGATATCCCTCCCTCTAATTATGTAATCAGTTTAAACCATTCGCAAATACACAGAAATTATTTTCAGATATTTTTTCTCTTCATTCATCACAAATTTAAACGTTATCAAATTCTCAATTTCCCTCCTCCAACATCAGAAATCGTCAAATACAAACGAATCCTCCCTTTCCAGTATTGAATGGCCATTACTTTAAATGAAGAATATTGACAAGAATCTCTCTGTAATGAATTAAAGAAGCGTCATACATAAAATGTAACTCGACATCCCCCCTTTTATATTAAACAGAATTAATTTTGTTGTCTGAATAGTTGTAAAAGAATCCGAGTTATGACACCTGGGAGATGTATGCCCGGAGCACCTTCGGACAAATTAGCGTCAGGCCTTCGAGTGTAGATTACCACTGATCTAGACGACCCTCTCTCTCTCTTCTATTTCTTTAGATACTTCCGCATTTTCAGAAGAAAGATGTAGATCCATCCCTTGATTCGTTGATGAGTTCTTTAGCTCAATCAGCAACGAACATGAACACTTTCAGGTTCACAAATATCAGTAAGTAACTGCTCTTATTACGTATTCGCAGATACGTGCGGTTGGCTAATAAATCCTTTGTTTTGGATGTACTTTGAGTTTAGAGTTACACCGCTGGCACAATCCAACGATTCATAGTGTAAAATGACACTAAGAACTAAAATAGTTTTCAACTAACTCCAATGAAAGTTCTAACCTTGGGCGGAGATAACAATTTGTCCCTCAGCAAAGAAGCTCTTAACTGTACAACCCCCTTACGATAAATATGATATAAAAATAACGGATTATAGGCTACGTTAATAAGGTCCATATTGGACTTAATTACGTGTAAGGTCATTCGGATTATCAAATATTTTATCTTTTACGCCAAAGGTTGATTCATTTAGAGTATTAAGATCCATCAAAAAAAAAAACCTTATTCAAACCTGTTTAATTTGAATAAATTTTTATAGATATAATTAAAACTCGTTTCTTTACATAAATTTTAATTTAATTTTTTTAAGTTTATAATTGTATTAGGCTTTTAAAACTTACTTCGATTCTTAAGGCACGTGTACAGTTTAAGAAGGGGTCGTAAAAATTACATCATTGTACTGTAAGGTGGGCTCGAGGCATTGTCTACGTGGACTTGTTTCGTGGTATTAAAGGCATATACTTATAGGCCTACTTACTAGTAATATGATTAAATTATCATAAAATATTTTAAAAACTTTTTAAAATTACTTCTTTAATGTCGGGGAGTCTATTAATTATTGTATAGTACACGTAATTAAAGAGACAAAAGTACTGTACTGTACTTGTACATCATGGTACACAACAGAAGGGAGAGGATCAAAAATTGTATACATAATTAGTGGAGGATTTCTTACATTATATATAAATTATTATACATAAATTTATAATATAATTTTCAGAGAAATATTAACAATTTTTATAAGCTTAAGTATATTATTGATAAAATTTTAGAACAATTTAAAAAGTACTTAAGTCATTATATATTAATACAGGGTGACCAAAAATCAGTTAACCGACTGTTTCTTTAACTAATTATTAATTTTAATTATATTTAAATCGATGTATTAGAAGAAAAACAGTTACTCTAAAATCAGTTTTTGTATTCACGCGAAAACCGAACATGGTTAACTGAATTTCGGACCTCTCTGTATCGAAATCTTCACTTTGTTGGTGAATTGTTTTTTGTCCTTATCACTAAAAGTTTCTATCGCAAATTTTAATGGAAAAAAAAGAAAATAAACCCCAAAATTTTAGAACTTCTCTGTGTTCTGATAGAGAGCCTGAGCCAAATGGTACTATTGTCCAAAGGCACATTAACCATGGGCATACCGAATCACGACCGAGAGCCTCGCCTTTTCGGTGACCTCGTCGCATAGCTTATTAATATTTTTGTTTTGTATTTGTATCTGTATAATGCCTCTAAAGAAACTGGACCGGAGAGGCCTCCAAGATGCTTAAAAACGATCTTACTGTCGCTATCGCTCTCAAGATACTATCTAAGGTTGAGTATAAAACCTTATACTCAGGTGCGGATTTATACCATAGTTAAATATGTCGTTTGTGGCATAAATTACGACGTTATTTATGTCATTAACTAACTAAATCATTTATCAATTAGACTTTCTTACACTTATCCTCCATAAGCATTGCTTATCTTTAAAATTTTATAATGAGAAGAGCAATTTCTTTTTATAGAATAAAAGTATTGAATAATTCTAATTATTTTATTTTAATCTAATGACAATTCTTATCTTTCTCTCTCATACATTTCCATACTTTCTATGCAAATTAATATAAGATAAACTTGTAAGAAGGATTTTTTAAAAGGCGACTTAATCATAAATGTAGAACACGCCAGGAATTTATGCACATTTAGTAAGCGCTGCCTTTTGAATAAATTACAGTGCATAGAAAAGGGAGAGCGCAATTGAAACGTTTGAAAGGACCGCCTCTGATCGTATCATAAGATGTAGAACTCGTCCGATCCACAGGCGCAATTTTGAACATCGAGATCAAATTAATGATGTCTCGGCACGTTTAGAAGATAAATTTAAAAGGATCAAGAATCTTTAACTCGTTCATTTGGGGTAAGCTTAAATCTTAAACATTCTCCCGAATAAAATAGGTCTATTTAAATCATTTTTCTATGTTAAATTCCACTTTTTAATATACCGTTTAGAAAACGAATATATTTTGTTTAATGGAAAAGCGAGAGCGAAGATTAAAATTTCATATTTTTAATAATAGGATAAGATCTAAAGACGTGACTAAATTAGAGATTTAATTAAATATTTGATTCAAAAAACATTAAATATTTTGTTAAATATCGATATTTACTGGCTATTTAAACAATAGAAAATGTATTATACAATTATTTAGAAAATAAAACTTAAAGCTATACTCTAAATTAATTAAAATTCTAAACATTTTAATAATCAATTAACTTTAAATTATTTTAAAACAGTGAAGCATGAATTAAATAATAATAATAATAATTTTTTTTTCTTCTGTTAAATAAGAGTTAAATAAATGGTTCGTAGTTTATTTATTAACATTAAAAATAAAGAATTTATTAATTAAACCAGATTAAAATTGTGTAAAATTCATATAAGAAGGCCTTCACTTTTTTTTTATTAAGATCAAAATATATATAGTCTATAGTTTTGCCTATCGTGAGAGGCCCGTTATCCAATTATGCCCATTTGCGGTCAGGCCCCAGCGTGGAGGAGGAATGGAAAACGATGCTCGTAATACATTATGCTTAATAATGTATTAAATATATAAAATTAAAATTTATTTATTTATAACCTTAAATAATCATATTTTAAGTCATTTCTTTAATCGAAAATATGCATTAAACTACAAAGTACTGATTTATCTAATTTAAGATTTAGGGGGGAGATCCGTTCATAAGCATTGACTCTTTATCAGGGAGGCCCATATACTTAGGTTTGATTATATACGAATAAAATCTAAAAAAAAACAAGAACAGGTTTTCCTTATTTATCAAAAGAAACTTTATATCACTTCCTTATCATATATTTTATGTAAAAGACTAATTTGGAGAGACTTTTTGTTACCGAAATTTGAGTTAAATGTCCCTATTGTCCTTTAGATAGACTCGATTTTAACTATTTTAATAACTGTAAAATTATTTAAAAATTGTATATTTATTTGTATTAGAACAGGAAGTAAACACGGAAAATATCAGTCGTGGGTTCGCTCCCGACCATCGTACTGCCCACGGGCTTTTTTACGTGTTTAAGGACTAGTTTCCATGACTCTTGAGTTGTGTTGCATTATTCCATTAAGCTAAATCCATCCTAAATTAAATAAAATCATGTATACCAAATAGAAATTCTTTTAAAAAGATATTCTTCAAGTGAGATACTTCTCCATTGATTCAAGCTGCCTGCCTGTTTCTAATGTACTGTACAGTACTGTACAGTACAGTATATTATTTTGTAACGAATAACTTACTAAATTATTGTTACTATTGATAAACTCATTACAAAATATTAAAAGAAATTAAATATAATTTAATATAAAAGTGATTATTATTTGTATAGTCAGGTTATTAATTGATAAATTTATATTTGAGCTTCACTGTCCAAACTTTAGAAGTATTCAATTATCTTTATTTTTTAAAATAATAAATTTAATTGTTAAAATTTAAAAAAAAAATTTGCTATATTAATTAAAATTATAAATTAAATGAGTAAATGAAATGATTACGGATCAAATTTTAAACAAACAAATACAAAATATACTTGCTCTTTCCAAGAAATCATCATCATTTCTTATTAATTTTAAACAGGAAAAAAGAATTTAATTAATTGAGAATATGTGATTTATTTTAAATATATTCTTATTGTATTAAAGTTAGCATTTAACAATAGAATTACACAATATAAAACCTGTAACTCGCATCATTACACATAGAAAGCTTGTATGAGATCTGGAAGTAGAGCGGGCTCTTCTGATCCCCTTTGTTTAAACAAATAAAATATGTAGAAATTTTATTAGTAAAAATAACGTTAATTTCCGAAAAATACTCTAAACAATTCGATAACAATCTTAATTAGAAATAATTACAATTGCAAGGTCAAATAGGAATATTCTTAATTTGCATACGTATGAATATTATATATATGACTAACCGAAGAGTATTTTTAATTTGCGATACACCGTGATAACAGCCCATAATTAATCTTTATAAATCACGCAGTTGACATCAGATGGGGCAAATAATTGTAGAGATGACACACCACCTGGTACAGTGTCGAATGCCACCCCAATGACAGTTTGATCAATCTTGGCAAGTTTCAATTAAATCGATATTCTCGCCTTACAAGCAGTCTGTAGCAAGCAATTAGGACGTTCTGTTTGTCGTACGTCTCGTCTGTGTGTTACAAAGTGGATAAACTAGTTTCGAAGATGCTATAATTTTCAAGAAAGTTAAATAATTGAGATATAAAGTCAACCCCCCCCTTTCTTTTTTATTATCGATAAAATTATAAATTTTCTAAATTACTGTTATCTGTAGATATTTGTTAACGTTAATTATGTTTATTAAACTTAATGATTATTATTAATGTTATTTTAAATAAACTTACTTTAAATTAAATAAGATTTATGCAAGAATTCGTTAAGGAATTTATAATTTATTTTAGTTCTAAAAATATTCTATAAATTTTGTTTTAATCTTAAGATATTTGAATGCATAAGGTTATAAAATAGTATAATTATACCTAAGATTCTTTCAATTAATTAACACCTAAATAGGGACAATTCTTTTAGACATTCTCCCTTTGGCAATGAATGGCCCTCCTGTACATTGCCTTAAGCCATTAAACCAAACCATTCAGAAAGAATTAGGTTTTAATATAGCCTAATCATTTTATAATTTTGAAGATTACAACCTTAATAATGAGGATCGAGTAAATGCCCAGTGAAAAGTGTCAATTATTTTGTTATATATAAGTACCGGACCATTTTAGTGAATAATCAGGTGAAGTTTTTCGGGTTTTCTTCACGTGCCTAACACCTAAATAGAGCCAAGTTTCTCATAGGAAGTCATCACTTCCTTGGTAGATCGACCATGCGTTGCATTGCCTTATTCTATTAACCCAATCCGATGAGCCTTTCTGAAAGGGTTGGATTGGAGTAATGGAATAAGAACTAAACACAGGCGATCTACCGATGAAGGATACCTTCTGCCAGGAAACCCGGAAAACTCTACATGATCAGCCGTTGGTAAGGCACGTTTAATAAACTTGAGAGATAAAATTATATTGATTATAACTTTATTATATTCTTGAATTTAGAAATGTAATAATAAATTTCTAAAAATATTAATTTTAAATATATTTACCATTATCTAGTGTACGTTTGTATAAATAATGATTTTATTATGTCTAAAACTATAAATAAGTACATTTTATCGTCGTTTCAGACGATTCCTTACGAGTTTTTTGACAAAATTGGTTAGTATAAACAATTATTAAAATAAATCAGTGTGTTGTATTCTTATTGCTAATCATATATCAAAAGTGAACGAAACAGCACACTCCCCACCATTTAAATCACAGCAAGAGACGGGAAGGAGTACGTGAGCGAGACTCATTCAACCCTCCAAATAAAGATTACAAACCGGGACCCCAATATGCCTTGACCCTTACGGATGCCCCAAACCTTCAGGCGCCGTCCTTGTACTTGGCCCCGTCACCCGGTCGATCTCGGATTTCATTCATTGTTCGTCACCTGCGTACCGCTACCGCTTTCGGGCCTTAGAAGCCCGGTCTGACCTATGACCTCATCGCCATCCGCCGACAGAGGAGGGACGTTGAACGGTGAGCTTCCGTCACTAATAGACAGGAGGGTTGGGGGACAGCTCTATACGTCACTTGGCGCCACTGTCGGTGTTTATAGAGACCGCGAGCGTCCAATTCCTTAATTACACCAATTGGGTTAGGGTCTGGGTGAAGAGTTTAGCGACCAAAACGGAGAAAGAGGAAGAAAAAAAAAAAAGAAAAAAAAAGCTCATTCCTGGTACAGAGTCGTTATGAATTTCGGATTTTATGCCGTGCAACACGGATAGGATACAGTAAATCAGTTAGAATAGGGTCACGTCACTAAAGTATATTCGCTACTTTTTCTTCTGGACTTAACAGAAGCCTTTTAATAATTATATTCGTTATGAAGCTTGATATTTTAGTAACTAGATCACAACAGATTTATTTTAGTTCGCAAGTAATCAGTCGTCATTTACTCAATCATATTTCTTACTTTATTATTCAATTATAAATAAATAAAGATAAAGGATAGCTTAAATTTTATTTTATTTTATTTCTTACACTATATTTTAAGCTATGCAACAAGGCAAATGGCTATCCCTTAATTTATATAATTTGTTTTATATTTTAGATGTAAATTCATTCAAAGAACAAACAGGAAATTCCCATAAAAAACATTACAAATTTAATTTACGATTTAAAAGTAAAAAATTACAATCGAATTCATCGAAATTTACNGTTTTAAATTCGAATTTGTTATTGCGTATTGGTTCGATTATAGAACGATTGTAAACGTTTCAGAAAATTGATCAAATTGAAAATAGTTCGTTTGATTTTCGGCAATTCTCTTCAGCGGTAGGTGTTATATAACAATTACTATGGTTATTGAAATATTGGATGTAAATGGGGTTTGCTTGCAAAACCTCCGCTGACGAAGTCGCGGGTAACAGCTAGTATAACAATAAAATTAATGCTATAAATTATTTTAATTTTTAAATATTTTCCACAATAGAGAAATGTTTTCCACACAAGAATTTATGATAGAATTAGGCTCTATTTTTTTTTTACTAAGAACAAATGATATTGAAAATTCATAAATAACTGTGATAAAAATATTGAAAATTTTTTATTAAGTAATAAGAGTCGAAAAGTATTATTGAAATGGAAAAAGTAATATCTAATAATTCCAAATGCAACCCGATTCTCTTGTTTTGTTGCTCCGTTGACACCCATTATCCATAATTACAAGCGTTAAAGTTTCATTTTTTTTTTTTTATCAAAGGCAAATGATCTTTCTGCTCTTGAGTTTCTTTAAATTTCAGTAAAGCTGGACCTCGGAATTTGATTGGATTTTTCTAAATCTATAAAATATCACGTACAAAAATACTTCAGCTAATTTAAATTTAATAAAAATTTTGATTTATTTATGAGATTTAATCGTGTTAATTGACGCTTGAAAACTTATTTTTTTTATTATGACAGAAGCGAATATTAAAATTTGTGATAAGAGATGATAAATAAAATGCTTTATTTCTGTTCTATTTTAATTAAAAAATAAAAAAATTTTTTTTAATATTAATGAAGATAAATTTAATAACTAAATCTACTCTCACGATATTAATCAAAATTCCTTTTAATATATGGCATTTATTTATTTATTACGGAGTAATACCTTGCTAATTTATATATAGGCTATTTCTCTAGTAAGATGGGTAGGTTTTCTATTATATTATAATGTAGTTAATTAATTATTATTATTATGATTATTAGACTTTAAAAATTATTTAATAAATAGGCTACATTTTCACTAAGAACTTAATAGTAATTTGTTAGATATTATCTCTTTCAATATGAGTTTTAATTGACTTTTAAGCAGTATTTTAGTGTATAAAATTTAAAGGAGATTATAAAATAAATAGACAACAATAGTTGAATGATACTTTGCTCGGAAATAATAAAATATGTAAATTAATAAAGAAAAATTACCTACGAGGGGTGATTGGATAACGTTGTCAATGATTTTGCTGTTCGACAAGATATATCTATTTTATTACATTAAAATTAAACATGTCAAGAATCTTCTTTCGGGAGGATTTTTTAAATCAATTTATATAATCCTGAAAGAAAAGATCGAGTCTGCCGGTGTTACTGTCTGTGTTCTTGTAGTTAGAAATATGTGAGAAGATAGCAAATTTCATTCGTATTTATCCTTTAAATTCTATTATTTTTTAAATATAAAATCTATCTGAAAAGATTATATATCACAAGTTTGTTGTATGAAATAAGAAAATTAATCAAATTAAGAGGATTTTACAATAGTATTTGGAGCCATAAGATGGTTAACAAAGGTCCGTATCTAACTTAAAGTGCGTCAAATTTGTGTAAATAGTGTACATTTTCTGATAAGAAAGCTAAGAATGATACTAAATGGCTTTATATTAATCGGACAAAACGTATTTACTGTACTTTTAATAGCAAATGTTCCTGTTTAACTCGAACCGTAGTTCTAATAAGACTATCCCAAGACATCAATATTGAACTCTTTCTCTTGGTTAATTAACTATAATTACAACATTAATAAAAATAATACAGTAATAAATTTTAAAATTCACCACAATCACTCTATAACTTACTTAAATTCGTTTCAGTTAATTATATTATAGGCCTAACTAATACTATTAAAAGATATTAATTTTCATCTAAATAAAGAAGAATAAATGACGATAGACTTTTAAAACTTAGAAAACAAATAAGTTGGGGGAGGCATTGAAAGATAATAAAAGAATCAAATCTTATATATTAATAAATAATAACAGAAATAAAAACTTAATTTAAGTTTATGACCGAAAGAATAAAATAAAAGAACAAAGGTTCTGGAAGTATCACGCGATATGCAAACGGGGAGGACTTTGACAGAAGCAGATATTGGAATCCCAGATGCAATAATTACACACAAAAGCAGCGCCCAATCTTTGTCTTCTCTTTAATCAATTCGCAACTGACAAAGTAGGGGGTAAAAAAAAGAAGAAGAAAAGATATTAATATTTCCATTGACTGTATCAAAAATACAAAGGAAAGTATTTACGAATAGAAAATTAATAGAAATTAGTTTCAGATTGAGTCCATTTTTAAAGTAAAATTAAATAAAATATAGCAATATAGCCTATACTGTATATATATATACAGTCGACCCCCCTATAACACTGTAGATAATTTCGTGTTATATGAATTCCATGTTGTACGAATCACTTAGATTTTACAAATAGGATTACATGAGTCGTTCACAGTCCGGCACACCTATTTGTAAAATCTAAGTGACTCGTACAACATGGAATTCATATAAAACGGAATTATCAACAATGTTATAGGGGGGTCGACTTGTATATATTTATTAACGTAATTTCATTTTAAATAAGTCTTTTTACGAGTCGAAATAAATCGAATAAACGTTTATTATTAATATTTTTATATGGAAATAAACGTAATCTATATCTTTAGATTTCTATTTAATATTTGTTAAATATGCATTAAACTTATTTAAAACGAGTTATTAGAATATTAAATTTAAAATAGTCGAAATAACTTTAAATATGAGAGAGAATTTATAAAACCAATGAGTTATGATCATGCACGAACAAACGTAACAATACCGTTACGTGGTAGTTCATCTCAACAGACTATTGGTTGATGCAGTGTGAGTGTTACCACGCCTTTCGGAAGGCGTCCACAATTTACTTGCGCCTGAGCACGTTCTAAAATAATTTCATTTTCTCAAGAGTAATTCTAATAATTCTTTACAAAAATTCTTAGTAAAATATCTAAGAAGTCGAGAAACTCGTAGCCTAATTTAGACTACAACTAGATTTGTATATAAGTTACAGCCTTTAGGGCCTCGTGTTACGGGTCTGTAGACCCGTAACACGAGGCCCTAAAGGCATCTTAAGGCTTCACATATTATTTGGTAGAGGGAAAGGGCCTGTTACGTGTTATAGTTTAGAGCCACAACAAATCTAATTCCAATTGTTTTTAGGTTATAATTTAATAATATAACCCAAATAAATTAGAATTGCATTTAGATACTTTTATTTATAATAATTTTTAAAGTATAACTAATTGCTGATGTTAAATATTGTTCCTTTAAGATATAAATAAGTCGACTATTTCAAAATATTTATTTAATTTTATTTATTATAAACTCACTCAAACTTTTATCGTTGCCTATATAATAAAGGCCGGATTTGAACAATAGTTAACTGCGGCCTAGGGCCTCGCGTTGATTCTATAATCTCGAGGCCTTACATTTTTACATTTAAAATTATTTAGTGGAAGGAAAGATCATAACAAATCTAATTAATAAGTTCATCGTAAAAGTTTCTGCTGTTAAGCATTGTTAAATTGTTTTAAAACTAAAATACCAAGAATAAATAATTTACAGTATTAATAGAAGTCGTTTTAGAACAGTGCAAATCTATTATTTTAGATCTTATTTAACCATAAAATATCTTGAAATAAAGATTTCGTTAAGCATCTAACCTTTCATTTATACTAAATTTAATTCCAGTTAAAATTATTATTCAAACATCTTAAATTCTTTTCTTTAGAATTATCAACAGATACATTCATTCTTTACCTTAATTAATTCTTTACTTATTGATAGATTACCTTTTCAGAAGATCATTTGCCTTAAGCATTAATCGGCTGAAATTTTTTTTTCAATTATAAACGTGAAGGATAATAAAGTACACATAAATATACAATTTACTATAGTATAATACAGTAAAATATTATTTTAAAATGTTAAAACTCTAACCCGAGATCTCAAAGGCAATGTAACAAAGGCCTTATGTGATCTCGGGCCTTGAACATGTAATTCGTTCCTGCAGGATGCCATGATTATAGAAACTAATTAGAATTTATTTCTGTTTGAAGAAACAACATTAAAAAAAATTACTTTTTTGTATTAAATGTAATTTAGGCCATGTTTCATTTAATTACATAACGAATAATTAATTTCAGACGAATTCATATTTCAATTTTCTAAGAATAGAAGGGTGATTTCATTTATTTCATTAATAAAATTCAATTATATTTACTTTCACGCGTAACCATCAATTTTTATTAATGATTTAGCCGAAATTATACTCTTTAATTTCATTAATTTTATAAGTTAACTTTTACAAATTTATAAATAACTAATTTAAAATAATGTTTATTTAAAATTAATTATTAAAATATGCATAACGATAAGGATAATAAAAATTATCATTCATATAAATATTCTATTATTATTATTATTATTAATTGAAACTTAATAGAAAAATAAAAAAATTTAATATTCGTATGAATATAATGTAAAATTTTATTCTTACTTCCTATAACCAGAATTCTCTCTAATTAATAGATAATTAATTAAAATTCTCTTTGATCAGCATAGCATTAAGAGTTAAGTATAGAGATTTTAGGCATAGCATTTTTCTAGGCCCTAAATTTTGGGGCCTGGCGCTATATTTATTCGATCTAATAATACTCGAAATTCATTAGTAGATATTGTACTGTACAAGATCTACAGGTTTTATGTTATAATAAACAAGCCCATTTTAGATTTTTCAGTAAATAAAAGTTCTCTGATTAATATAATTTTTTTAAAAAAATAAATTTAAATAAAGAATCTCAGTTATAATAAATAGCATATAAAAATGAAAGAGAGAAAAAGGACGAAACAAATGATTACACGATTCTATTTAAAAAAAAAACAGAAATAATTTAGTTACCTATTTACTAAAGATCACCTAATAATGTAGTTTCGAATACACAATTAACTTAGGTGATGCCCCCCTGGAAAACAATTCCTCTATTTCTAATTAACTCAAAACAATAGCGGCACAATTTAATGAAGGGTGAACATCTGAAGATAGCAAAGACCTCGGGAAGAAAAAGAAGAAAAAAAAAAATAAAAAAATAAATAAAACCAGATAGCAGACAGGAAATTTAATTTTAGACAGGATTGTTTCGTTCTGTAGAAAACTGTTGATAAATTATTATTTCTATTCAAACTAATTAACCCGGTAGATATCGACCATTTCCTGGCTTGTGTTTATATCTAATTTGGTTGAGTGACAAATAATACTTCGATATTGTTAGATTCGGTCTAGTAAAAGTGACATATGTGAAAGCTTGGTTTTCTCTATCGTTAAGAGGTCCTCTCTAGAGCCACCCGTCTGTTTAATTGGCCCGGTGGACTCTTTTCTAAATCATTCTAATGACTCCATGTGCTTCTCGGATTTGTTTTTTTCTTCCCTCTTCGTTTAACTCAGATCTTATTACACTTTTTAATCAAATTTTTCTAGAAATACCAAAATAGTAGGTCTTAACAGTAACACTTAATGTTATGTAAATGAGTCCTCTTTCTATTTAAGTTTTTTTAAAGTATATCTCAATGTCAAAAGTTTGTTTAAAATCTCAATTTTTAATAAGCTTTTGTTTAATTTTATAAATTTATTTTCAAGATGTAGCTTCAATCAATACATTTTAAATGAATTAAAACGATTCATTTAACGAATAAAATAACATTCTATAAGTTTAGATAGATTTCAATTTATTTCTAAAAGGAATAAATCTCTATAGAACACAAAACTCGTGTAGTAAATTGCTGTCAACGACTTTAAACTAATGCATTATATTGAAATCTTAGAAATCAGAGCGTTAACTAATTAAATTCTTGTGTATAGAACCTATAGACAAGAATTCATTCATTGTCTATGAAATTCATTGTAAAATTTCAATACAGTATTATAGAAAATAACATGACATTCGGGGGTAACGTAGGAAGCCTTTAATGGTCATAAGATTCTTTAATAACCAATAATTTATTTAAATTTTAAATAAATTATTGGGTATCGGATGTGCCGCATACACTTAAGTAAACCAATTAGGATGCTAGCTTTATGGGGGAGAAAAAAAAAAATGAAAATTACACTGGCTTAGATAATGTTATATAAAAATATAATAAATAGTTTTTAAGATAAATAAAATTTTTTAAAACTTATTTATTATTCTATATTTCTTTCTAAATATAAATCAATTGTTATATTTCGTATTTTAAGGTGTTAAATTTCTATTTAACGCTTCTCAAATTGACACTAAATGGCGCTAAACTGAAGTAATTCAACCAATGAGAATTATAGGCATATATAATATTAGTTCTATCGCTTGATTTTGTGATAAAAATGCCATTTTCAATGCAAAATCGTACATTTAGTAATTCAAAGTTCTGTAGTGTTTATGGGGATGATCCGTTCACGAGTATTTTTTGGAATTTTATAAGGATGACGTTATTTAAACTGGCGTTATAATGTAGGTTATATAATGTAGGGTCTATGTAGGCTATATATTATGCGATGGAAAAACAAAAAAGCTCAAATTACTTTAAATCTATAGAAGCTTACGATATTTTAATACTTTCAGAAGTTTTGCCTTTGATATTTTATATGTTTTATATTTTTACCTGTTTAAGTAAAATGTTTCCCAGTATTTCTATAACTTTAACAATTTATATCAGTTGATGTGGAGAATATATTTGCGATTCGTTATATTAGATATTCAAATTATTATTATTAGCAGTAGCGTAATCAGAGAGGGGTCGGAGAAAACTTAGGAACTCTCAATGATTCCTATCCCTATAAAATTAACATTATTTTTACTAATAGAAAAATGCTTAAGACTGCTTTTTATTAACAAACAAACGTAATACGTATTTCATTTATTCAAAAAACAAAAGGCTAAAATGGCCCGATCTACATTGAGCCTTGTATAAGCTCTCGACGTTCCTATTTACGCAAAAATAAAAGAATAAAAAGTAAGCCTTTTTCTCATTCTATATTATATTTAATTCTTTAATTCAATCATTATATTAAGTCAATGGCAACCTTTCATTGTATAATAAAAGAAAACTATCAATAAAATACAGTTACGAGTTCATATTACATTTATGAAAAATTAGTATTGTAATTTACGGTTTTAATAATTTTTATTAGCTTCTAACAAATTATAAATTGAATTCCAATAAATAGCTATTAAAAATCATATCTGAAATATTAATATTTACGTTCTATTTTATCTAAAAAACTAACAAAAATTATTATTATTTCTCGTTCATACTTTATAATCCTAAACAGGTTTTATTTTATTGTAATTCACTCATAAATTTCATTTAAAGTAAAACACTTTATTAAATATTATATAATTTTTATAGATTCTTTTAAACATCAACAATTTTGAGTAAAATATTTTTAAAATATTTGAGTAAAATACATTCGAATAACCTAATAATAATAATGGACACCTCTAAACAGCGGCCGTTGTTTAGAGGTTTAACTGTATTAAAACGAAGACAAAAATACTCAAATATTATTTTTATTTTTCGTATATTTTTACAAAAATGCATTTTAGCTTTTAACAAATGCTGGAACATTTCGAAAAATTCCTTCTCTTATAGCATTAATTAAGTTCTTTCTTCTTCCCATTTTAAATTATTAATAAAACTTTTTTCCTGTTTTAATAGAATAAAAAGTTTCGAAATTAAATATTTAATTTCTTTATGAACAAGTATATTTTTAGTTTATTGAATTTGAAAATTTACTAAGTTATATCAATTTTAATCAATCTAAAAATATAATAAATCATTCGTAACTTATTATATTACGAACATTTAACAAGAAATTTAAGACATACGAGAAAGTAATGTAAATTGTTACGATGAAATTATAGTTAATTCTTGGTATAATATTTTTTAAAAAATTATTTTACATACCAAGATAAAGAGACGTATTTTCATCGAGAGTTATAAAATGTTAGAAATTTCATATTAAATTAAATTCTATAATAAAATAATTATTTTATCATTATTATGGTAAGTCAGTGGCGTTATTCTATCTTCCATATGTTTGTAAATATTAAGGATTTGTATTGTTTTTTATTGTGCAGTACAGTACTGTACATACTGCTACATCATTATATAGAAGTGTTACTTTATATAATTACACTGCTATGTAAACACTTCTTAACAAATATATTCATCCTACCTGTTCATCACCCTACTGGGTCGTCTTTCCTCTTCTTATCCCATCACTCTTCCTTTCTTCAGCCTAAACCTTTGAGAAGGTTCCTCTAATAATAGTCTAATACTAGGTTTATTAAATAATAATAAAAGAAACACACATTTACACTAAATTATCAAGTAAAAGTTAAGCATTTATACTTTAAATTCATATTTATTTAGTCATAATGCGTATTCAATAGAAAATAATTAAACTATAATTGATAAATTAAAGGTTTAGTTTTTATATAATTCAGATAAAATTTTAATTTGTAAATTTTTTACATGTTAAAAGAATTTAATTATTGAATTATTAAGAATAATTTGTGTTTATATTACTAATTTATTTCTAATTAGGGCTGTTCTAACGTAGGCCTATAGGCGTATCCTTCCATAGATAGGCCTCACCTTCTTAAGGTTTCATCTCACTGCTCGTTATTTATATTTTGGTTTTATCTGTATCTATCGGTATATAATTTCTCTAAAGAATACACAAGTTAAAATACTTATAATTTTAATGTCAGAGTTAATTTTAGTAATTGTAATCTTATTTCCTCCATTTAACATTCGGTTATTGTTATCAATAAAGCTATTCCCCAAAAGTTATTAAAATAAGTGAATTATAGTATATTTAAAATTAATTTAAACACGACTGTTTATATAATTTTATATTCTTACCAATATTATAAGGTAGGCTGTCCGCAATTTCTTGACATCAGAACGGGACGGGGTAACCGCAGGTGATGAATATAGTCGCTTTCTTATTAAAATTTTGTCTAGATAGATAGGCATTATTAACAATTTGTTAGTACATTATTAATTATATAAATTTAATGGCGTAAAGATAAAGAATACGTTAATTTCTCTGGTAAAATGGTTTCCTATATTCAAATCAAACATACTTTTCAGATGAATTTACTTTAAGTTCTGGTCATTCGCTATTTTATCATAAAACTTAAATCTATCGCATTGTTTGTTTGTATATGACAACGCGACACGACGATCTTCCGAGAGGACTTTCTATAGAAAACTGATCATTATTTAGGGGTAATAAACGTGAAGTAAAGCCGAAAAACTTCACTTGGCACCGTTAGGCGAAGCGCAAACCCACGACCAACTACCAGTGTTTAGTGATTTTATCCACTCAGCTACTAATGCCCCCCCCTTATAGTATATAAGTATAGGCCTATATATATATGGAATTTTAATATATACATTGTATATACATAAACCTGTAATTATAACTTCTTAATTTTTATTAACACATATATATTGTTTGCCCTTTTATTTTCTGCATATCTTAAACATTTCTATTAAAATATTATAAATTTCTTCTTCTTTTTTTTTTTTTAAATTTAATAACATTTAAATCGAAGTTACATTGTTAATGTTGCGTAACTAAGAAATAATTTAATTTTAATTGGCTTCTAATACCTCACTTTTTCAAATTAAATTAACTACTAATTATCTTAATAACACAGCAACAATTTTAGTTTTTATTAATTTTTATAAATAAGAATCTCAAAAAGTTGATGCGGTAGGCTAACTGTTTGAATATTAATCGGATAATACCTTCAGGTGTTGCATAATTAATTTAAATAGGATAATGAACCCTATTACATAATCTTTTTTCTTAAAGTTTTATCTTTATTATATATTAAAAATCATAAAATAAATTATATTTTAATAATCAGAAAAAAAAAATTCCTTTTTTTTCCTCTTTGTATGAAAATTTCGAGCGGTTTCACGACCCTAATTTGAATAAATTATCAATTTTATATGAAAATTATAACTTTATATTTTTAATAATTTACTTATTATTTTTTTACTTAATTCATTAATAATTTTTAATACAATTTAATATTAAAATAATATAATATAATTTAATAACCAGTGAGAATGGAGGAAAAAAAGTTAAAGGAGGAAAAATAAATTAAGAACAATACAATATATAAGAGAATTTTAATTTGTGTTTTGTTGATTTTGATATTATTATTATTATTATTAATTAATTAATTATAATTAAATCTTATAAGAAATTAAAGGGCCTTATTTTGTTGCTATTATTTAAGAATTGTAATTGTTTAAACTGTGTTTAAACTATTGTTTCTTTTTTTTTCTTAATTGTTAATTGTATAAAATAATAATTAAAATTTTGATTAGATTTAAGCTTGTTTATTTTATTCGTGATATAAAATCTTGTATTTTAAAGCCTCCCTCATAGAAATCAGACCAACATCACTCAGAATAGGAATGGGATGAATTGAGGAAAGAAACAAAAAAAAATCAATATAATAAAGTGATAAGCTTCATTTCTAACATAAATTTGAAAGTAAATAAGTAAAAATCTATGTAATTAGAAATAATTAGTCAAATTTATAGATTTTTAATCATTAAATTAATGAGAAATAAAGCGGGTTACACTCATTCACTTCTTTGAAAGGTACTCCCTAAGTATTGATCTGGTGGTAAAACAATGTAATTGCTTAATTCATTTATAAAAAAATTATATCAAGAATAAAAAATAAACTTATATTCGATCGAAAAATGAAAAAAAAAATCATTTAGTAGATCGTTAATTTTAAATAATCAACGATTAGAGATAACAAATTAAGTTAATTATAAAGTTCAGCCGGTTATAATTTTCCAATAATAATAACCACGCATTATAAATTTAAAAAAAAAAGACACAATTAATTCCTCATTAGATTTAACTAAAGGTCATATCGAAGAAATAAAAACATGAATTAAAATTTTGCAATTTTTAGAAGAATTATTTTCAATCTTTTACAAAAGTTTTTAGGGGGAAAAATATAGAATGTTTTTAACATATTACTGTAATAATAAGCCGAATCAATGATTAATAAAAATGGATGTAATAAACTAAAAAAAAAAAAAAAGAATTAAAACACTGTACGAAGACAATAACAACTTTTCAATAGCAATTATGTTTTTATCATAAATATGAAACATATGGGTTTTGTTTCCTATTAGAAGTGATCATTTCCCTCTTCATAGTCTTGGAATGGAATGAAAATTATATAGTGGGCTTTGTTTTTTTTACTTAGTATATCACTTTTTTATGAACAATTCATCCACTCGTTTACTGTATAATAATATACGTCAATATATTTAATTTATTCATTAAATTTACATTGAGTACAACAAATACTCGGTTAATATTCCCTTGAATTGTTCTGTGTATTCAACACGTTAAATTCTTTTCCTGTTTTTAAATTCTGTTAATGATAAACATCAAATGAAATTCAATTTTAAATCAGCTAACGTTTGAAGACAGAAGATTTAGGCTATTGTAAGGGCTTCTAATATTTACAAAAGCTTTATCTTTTTAAGATAGCAGATGGAAAAAACGGATAGGGCCAAGAAAATTAAGCAATTTTCTTAAAAAAGAAGTCTTAGAAAGGTGACAAATTAGAATTTAAACAGTCGTCAAAATCAGATGCATTTTACTCTTTCCTTCGTTAAAAGTTAGACAAATTCTACGAATATGATATGTAAACTAGATGTATTCAAACATAACAAACATTTCAATTTTTATCTAATATTTCTTAGTGATTATCCAATTAATTTGGGATTATGCACCAGAATAGAACGATGTCAGATATTCTGAGAAATAAAAAAGAATTCAACCTTTAATTTTGTACAATTACCTCATTTAAAAACAATCGATAATCCTCATAAGAATATCTCGTTAATCTATCAGGATTTTTGGACCAACTTCATTAAGTGCTACTGTATAGGTTGGGCATCAGGTACACAGAAGCCAGTTTGCTCGGGGGTCACAGTTTTAACCAAAGATTTATTGTCTCGCTGAGTTAAACGCCGCCAGGAAAAAAGAAAAAGAAATTACTCTCGTTTCATTTTCTGTAATCGTTCTGTTAAATGTCACCTCGGGCTAAGAGAGTAGATTGAAATCACTTCTTAACGACCGAACTGCCTAAACGGTGGTGATAATATTTTTTTTTCTTTCGTCCCTCCTCTGACTTGTATTATCCTCCCTTTCTTGACACCGCCCGTTGTCGTCGCTTCGTCGGCCATTTTCTTATTTGACAAACTTGATTTGATGGGACGTGAAATAAGATCCAAATTTTATCATTGTCCAACTCGATGTTTCTCTAGCTTCTTCGGTAGCATTCACTTTTCAGCTTTTGCTTTGTTCGTCGTTCTAAAGTTTAGAAAATATCTAAACTTTTGAATGTTTTTTTTTCCTCGGATTTTATGCCAAATTTTATCACTTGAAACTGATGCATAAATTAAATAAACCTTCTGCAGTAATTATTACAGAATTTGTTGTTGTATTACTCATAATAAGTTTAAATATTAGCTCTATTAAGATGAAAATCTATTACTGTTATAGCCGATACCTACTTATTTTATTTAAAATCTTCTAAAACTATGGTAAAATGAATTTAATAATAATTGACTATAATATCGTTATTTATATAAAAATTATATAAAACTTAAAATTTTAATTTGTAAATTTTTTACATGTTAANTTTTTAAAAAAATATTATATTGAAAAACATGTTTAAGTAACGTTATCATCTTACGCTCAAATGAATCTCAATATTGATAATTTATCCTTGATAAATAAAGATAAATTTCTAGTTATTTGAATTAAAAACTGTTAAAACTTATTATTATTATTATTTAAATTTATATTAAACTTAACCAGAAGCAATTATTTCTTTTCTAAAATCAATTAATAATTACACTTTTTTCTAAGATAATTTATCTTTTTCTATATTTCTTATATTAAATTTTAGCATGTGTATATGATTAAAACATAAATACAAAGTAAATATTTTAAATTTTTCAATAATTTCAAGCAAAACTAGAACTAAACATAAGTTAAATTGTATTGAAAAACAGTAGGCTACTTGGAGTAGTGCTTTACAGATAGGTGTAAAATGTCTAATCGGAGTGCAGAAATTGTGACTACACCTTTCTCTTTGTGGGTGAGATACCTCATTTCAGCAACTGTTTTATCATTTCCAATTTTTGGAACAGTTTTTACTTTTACGAATTTTCTCTTTTACAAATAAATTAAGAATTAATTAATTATCTTATCGGCAGTAAAGATATCAATCTAGAGATATGAGGAATCCGGGTTCGAATCGTCTTAATTAATTGAATAAGGATTACAATCCTGACCCGTATTAATTGTTATAGATCTGACCATCGAATGTAGAGCACAAATAATGAGCTTAGAGGCTCACGAACCCAATTCGTGTTGACATTTTTTAGAAATTATAACTTATAATTATAAAACGAGACTAAAATTAATCCGACAATTGCATTTAAATTTGATTTTTAAAATTTACTTAAAAAATACAGNAAATTAAATAAACCTTCTGCAGTAATTATTACAGAATTTGTTGTTGTATTACTCATAATAAGTTTAAATATTAGCTCTATTAAGATGAAAATCTATTACTGTTATAGCCGATACCTACTTATTTTATTTAAAATCTTCTAAAACTATGGTAAAATGAATTTAATAATAATTGACTATAATATCGTTATTTATATAAAAATTATATAAAACTTAAAATTTTAATTTGAAATCTTTAATTAACGAAACATAAAATTAATGTGAGAATCACACAGTCAATTCTTTTTAAGGATCCTGGTTCAAATTTGATATGTAATGTCGTAGTTTTATGCAAATATTCCGCGGTTTCTATTCAAAATTTTTTAATTATTCTTATTCTAAATGTTTAAATTTTATATTTTAGATATAGTTTATGACATATCAATATAGATAATTACGTACTGTAATATATAATCTATATATTGAATAAATAGATTAAGAAATTAAGTAAATAGGCCTACATTTTTTTTTCTCTCGTTTGAAGACATCTTATCAAAATTTTAAAATAAAAATATTAATATAAAATACAATTGATTTTAAAAATAATATATATAGGTGTAAAATGTCTAATCGGAGTGCAGAAATTGTGACTACACCTTTCTCTTTGTGGGTGAGATACCTCATTTCAGCAACTGTTTTATCATTTCCAATTTTTGGAACAGTTTTTACTTTTACGAATTTTCTCTTTTACAAATAAATTAAGAATTAATTAATTATCTTATCGGCAGTAAAGATATCAATCTAGAGATATGAGGAATCCGGGTTCGAATCGTCTTAATTAATTGAATAAGGATTACAATCCTGACCCGTATTAATTGTTATAGATCTGACCATCGAATGTAGAGCACAAATAATGAGCTTAGAGGCTCACGAACCCAATTCGTGTTGACATTTTTTAGAAATTATAACTTATAATTATAAAACGAGACTAAAATTAATCCGACAATTGCATTTAAATTTGATTTTTAAAATTTACTTAAAAAATACAGATCTTATAGACTACTGTATAGGCTATATATAGGGCCTATATATATAGGCCTATATAGGCTTATATATTTTCCATTATATATTAAAATTATATAAACTATTAATAAAATTATTTACAAAAATGGCATTAAAATTATGTCTTTTTTGAAATAATTTTAAAGATATTTCAAAGCATTTTAGTTATTATTTATACAGTCACGCAATCACACTACCATTTACTTCTCACGCAAATTTACGATTTGTTCAGGCTATGATACAGTCTAAAAAATCAAGTACTTTCACTTTAACCTCTGAACTTCATAAATATAGATCAATGCCCATTAAGAAATATATTTTTAAAAAAAAAAAAAAAAGTTTAAAATGTCATCTAACGACAAGTGATTTTATAATTTCTAATCTAGTTGTTTGGCGAATTGTAGTAGCCATGTGTAGCATCCACTTTCTGTACGTACAAATAAGTTTTGGCTGCTAATCGAAAGACAACACAGGGTCAATGTCATTGCTCGGTTCCCTAGCAAATCACTACTTCGGTGGCGACATCGTGCCGCCTGGAACAGTGGCGCCACCGGTCTGCGAGTGACAAATCTTGATAGCAGAAACCATCCTGGTAACTAGCTTGTAAGAATCACTAATTGATTGCCTGTCACGGGGGAACGTGAGGTACAAAAACATACAAAAACAGGTACCACGCTCGAACAAAAAAAAAAGTTTTATTTAACTGTCTTTCTCATTTATTTAATTCCCCGTTTTAAAATTCGAAAATTCTCAAAACGAATTTATTAAAGATCGCTTGTCTTTAGAAGAAAGTTTTATCAGTAAAAACTAGGGAACGATCTACGTAAAAATAAAAATTGGTTGTAACTTGCCTGACGTCATAATTTAACTAACCAATAGCGGATTGTCACTCCCCTTAACGGCGATTCGTTGTCGCTAAAGCAATTCAGTTTGTGGCAGGCTATCAAACAGGTCTAGCGATGTTTTAATTATTCGACGTTCATCTAACTCCCGTAAAGTAAAAGTTCGACGGACTTAAATTTTGATTTTGTAGGATGATTGCAGATTTCTAAAAATGGAACCTGACGGTACAACAAATGATGCTGTTTGTGCTTCTCCCGAAGATCCTCTTAGATCATCAGCCAAATTTTATATGGATTCGTTATTATCGAACACGTGGAAGAATAAAAATCCCGATTATAAGGGAAAAGCATTTATGATGGACAGTATATTAGAGAAAAGTGACTGTGTACCCAGAAGTTCGGGTGGAGCGAGTGAACTGTCGACCTCTAATGGGTACTTTGGTGGTGCAGTAGGCGAAACATCTAGCAATCTTTCTCAAACGAGACTTCAGTCACCAAACGGTAAGATTTTAATATTTTTATTATTTAATTAGAATATTTATAAAAATATAAGCTTAATAAATTAATTATTTAAGATATAATCTAAGTAAATTTTAATTTTTCTTTGCCCTTTTGGTTTAATTAATAGAAGAAACGTGATCACTTTCTTCTAGATTTTGTTTATTTCGACGAAAAACGAGAGATTTTTTAGAACTATTTTATTCTTCTTTAATGGAAAAATGTAAAAAAAAAAAATTAATTTAATTTAATTCTCTTAAAACTAATGAAAATTAAGTGTACAAATCATCCTGAAATTTTATTACAAATAATTAAATAAACTCTTTCAAAAATTCCCTAATTTCTTTCGTGCTCCATTAAATATATAATTTTGAATATAAATTTATTTATATAATAAATTTATTGATTTTATTTAATTATAAATATTGTAAATAAATAGGCCTATATACTGCTAAGTTGTTATCGTTATGAGTTTCTATATATCTTTACTGTATAGTTTGCGTGGGTAAACTATATGAAAAGGGTAATGTCAGCTGTTCAAACATAAAATTACAAACAAAAAGAAAAATAGTAAAGTTGGCAGCTGCTATCGGTTATATTTTGTTTTAAATTTTAACTTCATTTTAATATATATTTTTTTTAAAAAAATATTATATTGAAAAACATGTTTAAGTAACGTTATCATCTTACGCTCAAATGAATCTCAATATTGATAATTTATCCTTGATAAATAAAGATAAATTTCTAGTTATTTGAATTAAAAACTGTTAAAACTTATTATTATTATTATTTAAATTTATATTAAACTTAACCAGAAGCAATTATTTCTTTTCTAAAATCAATTAATAATTACACTTTTTTCTAAGATAATTTATCTTTTTCTATATTTCTTATATTAAATTTTAGCATGTGTATATGATTAAAACATAAATACAAAGTAAATATTTTAAATTTTTCAATAATTTCAAGCAAAACTAGAACTAAACATAAGTTAAATTGTATTGAAAAACAGTAGGCTACTTGGAGTAGTGCTTTACAGATGATAATATAAACAGAGAATTTAATTTAAATAGAATTAAATATTAAAAAGTCTAGAATATAAGTAAAAATGCAATTAAATGTATAATAATTTGTGAAACAGGATATATAAATTATTTAGGCATTTACACACGAAGTAGTTCTTTTGTTTTTTTCTCATAATCTAATGAATTTACATATAAATTTGCGTTAGATATGTAAACATAAACTTAATTACAGAATTTTGAATATATTATAAATGTTTTTATGATTTTAATTAAACATTTCGAATTTATATATCAATTTATTGAAGAGATAGCAGATAACAATGAATTGATCTAATCTTAATCTGATCTTATCTTTTCTTTATTCACTTTCCTCTAATTACAACAATTTGTTTCAAGTTCTACATTTTATTGAATTATTTACACAATTCGACATATGTAAGAAGCATAATTTAGGGAATTAATCTTTTAAACATGTTTAAATTTTAATAAGGGATTATATTAACTTTTATTTGGGAATATACACTTTATTTGAATTATTTTAATAATTTGAGTATAAAAAATCCTGAGCTATGCTTAATTAAAGAATAATTTTTAATTCAAAGATATTTATAAAGCAGCATTTGTAATAAAATATTAATAATTTATTAAGATTAAATACTTTAAAATTATATCTTTTAATACACAAGTTAATGTTTGGTGTCCTAGAAAGAAAGGCCTCGTTAATTTAATAACTTATGTTTTCTTTTTTAAATATAACTATTAAATTAAATTGAATTTATCATTTTATTAAAATTTATTTATAATAAGTTAGCTTAAACACTAGTGTGATGTGAGCATTTCGTTATATAGGCCTATATATATATATAGTGAATGCGATTCGTGTTACTGAGATAAAGGACTTGTATCTTATAACAATAGCAAACTACAAAAGAATAAGAAAATTTCACGCTGATTATGAATTAAGAAGAAAATGCCCTTAAAGGTTATTTGCCTCGTTGACTCCATTCTTTCTTTATTTAAACACAATTACCGAAGTCATTAACAATCTACTGACTTTGCTTCGATATACTTAAGTCGTTTTTATTCGGAATATGTTAAATATTCTAATGTAAACTTAATTTTATTTAAAGATAATACTTCATTTCTATTTCTAGGCTTTTGTTTCTACATCTAACATCGATTGTTTAGTATTCGAAGCTATAAAACCTATACATTTACACAGTAATCTTCGATAAACTCGTATATTAATCTTAAGTTTAATAAGCCTAAGTACTTGTATTATGCACGATAAATGCTTTGAAAACTTATTATAGTTTTCATCTACAAGTTTTCATATTTAAATTAGTCTTTAAATATATTGCTTTTTGTTTAAATGTACCGTTTACAAGTTAATAACTTTTACTTATACATAACCACACAATTAGAGAGCTTTAATTTAATATTTCTTCTAAGCTTATTAATCTTTAACACTCAATAAATAAATTTAGTAAAGATTTTATCTTTTGATTTAAACTTAGAAATATAATTTACAATATATTTTTTCACATAATAAGCTAGAAGTAAACTAGCACATAACCTACGCAGAATAGGCCTAAGCAGCCTTTCTATCTACATTTTACATAAGCTTACAAGACCAGAATAAATTTATAATAAAATATATACTTAATAAATCTCAATTTTAATGATTTTAAGCTTGTACTTTCTTATCATATATTTTTAAACATATTTTTATGTATTAGAAGCTCGCATAAACGAAAACAGAAAACCTTCTAAGTCTATACACTCATATTAATTAATAAACTACATATTCTCAAATATAATAAAGAATATAAATAGGCCATTACTTATTTAGGCATATTAAAATGCTTGTATTGTACACATCAGTATAATAATCTATGAATTGCGATATCTTCGATCACTACCCTTTCGGGTTACCTATACAAGTCGACCCCCCTATAACACTGTTGATTTTTCCGTTTTATATGAATTCCATGTTGTACGAGTCACTTAGGTTTTACAGATACGTGTGCCGGGCTGTGAATGGCTCACGTATTTGTAAAATTCAAGTGACTCGTACAATACGGAATTCATATAAAACGGAAAAATCAACAGTGTTATAGGAGGGTCGACTGGTACTAAGCATAGAATTAAAGATTAATTATAAGAAAAAGAGCAAAAAAATAGAAACTAAAACTTACTGAAAGTATAGAATTATGGATTAATTATAAGGAAAGTTTAAAAAAAAGCTTAAACCGAGTATAAAATTAAAGCTTAACTATAAGGAAGAGCGCAAGAATTAGTAGCGAAAACATAACTTGAAAGCTGAAATATGTCTTAATATAGTTTAAATCTAAGCATCCTGTTGTATTATTATTGATATTTATTATTATTTTCCGTTATAAAAAATAGATAAAATGCATATTTTAGCAATTAATAATCGACACGTTCGATTTGTTTGATTTTACACCTGATTTAATCGAGGACACAATTTCTTGCGTATTTAACTTTATATTATTAATTATTTATTAATTTTGACAAATTGTTTCTTAAATAAACAAGAAAAAAATAACAATATCAAGTTATTATTATTGAATTTATTACATAAATAAGTCGAAGAAATTAATACAACTATTTTTTCTACCATTCTATTGATATTTTAGATTAATTTTAAATCTTTTTTTTTATTTTATTTATTAATTTATTTAATAGATAGGTAAATATTAACAAAAAACAATAAAAATTTTAATCTAAATAGAATTTCATTTCATTTCTTCTAAAGTAAATTAAAGTAAGGTGCCCATGTATACTCTCAAGTATTCTATGTGATCATTCTTTACGCTTCTAATTATTAATTATAATTAATAATTAGAAGCCTAAAGAATGGTCATAATTATTAATTATAATTAATAATTAGACGGTAACAAAATTATAACGATTAATTAATGTTTGCAAAAGTGTAAAAAAAAAAATAAATGGAGAAACGTGATAACGATAAAAACATGAACTAAAGCTTCTCAAGCAAAACTAGAACTAAAC
>NW_019384451.1:87275-95099 GCF_000671375.1 Centruroides sculpturatus | reverse complement strand
CCCCCCCTATAACACTGTTGATTTTTCCGTTTTATATGAATTTCATGTTGTACGAGTCACTTATATTTTACAAATACGTGTATCGGGCTGTGAATAGCTCACGTATTTGTAAAATCTAAGTGACTCGTACAACATGGAATTCATATAAAACGGAAAAATCAACAGTGTTATAGGGGGGGTCGACTGTACATATATATATATATATTGATATAGGCCTATATTAAGGAGAATGTAACCAAAAGTTTTAGACAAATCGTCTTACAATGGATTTAGTTAGGGCTTCGAATTTACGAGGACTCCAAAAGAATTTATCAAAAATTATTCATTTCATTGTATTTTCTCGTGTATTAAGAGAAAAAAAGCTTTATTTTTTACTACATTTTATTACAGTATTTATTTAAAAATATAATATTATATAATTTTTAATCCTGTTTGTTATTTTTTATAAGCTGAGAAGCCTGAAAAAAGTGGCCTAAGTCTCTCTCGACATCTGAATGTAGATAAAAATTGTTGGTTTTTAGGCTATAGAAATTTAAATTTTAAGATAACATATAATAAATTAACATACAGTAAGCTATCTAGAGACTAGTTGCATTTAATTTCGAAATTCTTTGAATATTCTATTTAATATTTATATAGAATTTAATATCGATTATTTCTATTTGGCTAGCGAATTTAAAACAAATGCTTAATTTGCTTAAGATAATTCATCACTCAATATAACCTGTTAATAAGAATAAATTTATATTTTTAAGCTACTGATCATTTCTAAATCTCTATGCACATATCTAGATTAATAATTACAATATTTCTGTTGATAATAAATTACAGTAAATCGTATAAAACTGTAATTAATGTGAAGTTATATCGGTTCATTAATCACTACAGTAATATTATTTTTGGAGAGTAAAATTAATTATATTGATTTTAAACACACTCCTGTATACTTATTTAAAAATTAACTGTCACTTTTACTATATTTTAGAAGATAAAGTATTATTAGATTCCCAAATAAAACACGATAATACCGTACAGAGCCGAATTTAGATTTATTGTGTCATACGCTTAAATATACAAGAGGCCCTTTCTACTTTACTAAATAATAATGGGCAATATGTATAAACTATTTTTGAGAATAGAACGAGGCCCTAAGCTACGGCTTATTTAGCTTAGACGTAAATCCGGCTGTTGTATAATATTACTGTATAAATCAGGCTACAAATCATTTTGAAGAATAGCAATATATATATATGGCTATTGATGTTATCTTATTGAATATAAAGAGATGCGGGAGTGTAAAAAAAAAACAATAGGTAACAAAACCATAATATTGTCTTAATGAACTCACGCAACAAAGGACGTAGTGTTTTGAAAATGTTTTATGATTCTGTTTGTCGTGTTTTCAATTATAAGATCACTTGTTTAAATTTGTTTTGTTCGCTTTTATTGAAGTTATTATATTTATAAACCGTTTTATCATTATAAATAATTGATATCGTCACATTTACTCTACTACTAGAATTTTAAATTTTGTTCGATTCTTATCGTAGCAATTAATTATAACAATAAAAACTAAAGAGACGTTATTTGAAAATCAAATTTCTTTTATTTTGTATTGTTATAATTAATTGGGCTTAAATTATTATACTTAAATATTTAGGCCTAAAAGAATAACGAATGAAAAATAAAAATACAATTAAAAGACTATTNTAAAATGAAATCCTAATAATTATTTACACATATTTTAATAAATTAATAACCTAACAATAAAAACCAGAATGAAGTTTTAGATTATTTAAATTTTTCACTCTATAGGAATACAAAATCGCGCAATCGGAGCTCGACTTTTACACTGGTTCTTGCCTGCCTAAATACTAACTGTTCAAACAATTTTTATGTACAGTAAAACTTCTCTAAAACCTTCCAAACGGAAGAATAATAATTCGATACCGTCTCATTTCGGTTTACACAAGTTTTACTGTGTTTTAACAACTTTACGTAATTCAGGCAAGGAAAAATTTAACAAAAGATCAACTTTACTGCGTGATTTTATTATGTTCCTGTGATGCAAAAACAAAGAATTTGAAGAATTCAAAATCTTTTAGTTACGAATATTTTTAGAAATTAATGCTCGTCTTATAAGTTTTCACACGATTTGTTAAGAATTTCGTATTTATCTACAGTAGTATCGTTATACTTACAAACGTAAATTTAGTTGTTTTTTTTTATTTTCACAGGAATTTTTGCTTGTAGAATTTAATATATTGTTGGTGTAGAATGTTAGAAGTAAATTCATGAGAATGAAATTTTACTTAAGCTTCCTAATTTATAATCTCAAGGAAAGTAAATAAATATTTATTTTAAACGTACAATATACAGTACTGTATATACATTTAGTATTTTTTTTTTTAACTTGACACATCCGAATGATTTTCTAACTTGAGTTTTATGTATTTCTAATGGTGTTAATCCAGATACTAAAATCCTCAATATAATTTTATATAATACATCAAACCTCTGAACAAAGACAACTGACAAGAACATAAAAATGACTGTTGTTTGAAGTTTAGTTTATATGCATTTCTGTTTTTATATACAAGAAGGACAAATTAAAATGGTTAAACTCGTTTTCTTCAATATTGGCACAAGAACAGCGTGCCCATTTATCACAATGGCTACATTTAGCCCAACTCTCTGTAGATGCAGAGTATAACCCTCCAAAATAGAGGCATTCTTTGCCATTTGTCTTTTGTTTCTTATTAAGCCTACCTACCCTTGCTGATGCCTGTAACTTTTGATTTTACAAAATTTCTTTCAGTAAACAAAGACTGTTTTTCTGGGGATGCCGAAACTGCTGTTGACTGTTTTTATTTCTATAATTTAGAATATTTACCTGTATATCTATTTTATATATGTGAAATATTTATTTAAAACTGTCACGAACGTTTCTCCGTCACGAAAAAGGGGGGTAAAACGGAGGCACGAATCGATTTTTAAACAAATAAGTTAAGCCTGTGGGGCAGGAGGGAGGGAGTGAAGTCCTCTCCTTGCCCCGTATTATACTGTATATTGTTGTATAATATGTATTAATAATGTACGAATAAAATACGATAATAATGTACAGTACGGTATATTAAGCAATTTATACTCATTGATTTATCGAATTATTGATCCAAGCTCTTTTACTGTGTTTTATTGGAGAATAAAGAAAAGCTTCTATAGTTATTTCCTTTAGGAAAGAAATTTTTTTTCTCCGTTAAATCGAGGGTTTACTGTACTTTATTTCATTTTCGTAATATAATAATAGATTTACATAACAGTCTTTATTTAGTTGATTTTTTTAATGCCAGTCTGTTTGGTTAAATTAGAACAGGAGTTAGTAAAAAGATAACACGAAAACAAAGTAAACAAGTTAATAGTAAACTAGATATAAACATATACTCTTAAAGGAACCGTGACTTCATACTAGAGAGTAACACGAGTCAATATATACGAACATTGTGCAATTATTGATCTGTATGACGAAATAATTTATTGCATTCTTTTTGCATATAAATCATGCTAAATATATTTTAAGTTTTATTATATGATAAAAATAATAATTGAATTGCGGAATTCTGTCTTAAAACTTTAAATTTGCTAGATTTAAGAACAAGANATTCTCTTTATTAAATTATTAAATAAATTAATCTATAACTTTGAAGCTCAATTTTTTTTTTAAAAGTAAGCTTTGAGGTGAGTTTTATTCGCTTAAAATAGTCCACAAAATATGTAACTTTAAATGTTAAAAGGGTTTTTTTTTTTCTTTCTTCCCCTCTGTCGAGCTCTCTCTAAAGAAGAATTAGTGCCTGCAGGGGGATATTTACATTTTAAAAAAGCAAGTAGTATTCAACCAATAGAATTTCGAGTTGGTTACTTTGTGGCAAGGAAATAATTAGCTTACTCAATGGAGAACTTTTAAAGACATTGGCACGCAATTTTTAAAATTGTTAACTGGACAAATATATAATTTTCAACTATTTGATACGATAAATAGATGCCATTTATTAGATTTTTTATTTTTTTATTTTTTTGAAGTTGTAAGAGTTATTTCTTAATTTCTAAATTTTATTTTTACACTATTAATTTTTTATTTCTATTAATAAAAAGAACCAAAAAATATTAGTACAACTTACAAACTGATTAGCATTATGCTAAGTAACGTTAGCCTATATCAAGGGATGGATAGTATTCAATAGTAAATCCTTCGATTTTTATAACTCCGGTAATAAATACAAAATTAAAATATATACGAAATCTAAAAGTATTTTTATGAAGCATTTTCATAGATTATTGTTTCTTAATTAAAATTACTTTAAAACAGAGTCGTAATTGGCAATCCTTCGTAAAATTCTTTGGTTCTTTATGAAGAACTGTAGACTGCATGCTAAAGGTCTTTATTTTTTTTATATGAAATGCATAAATACCTTATTTCTTAAATGAAATTGAAGACAACGATTTCAGACACACGCCTAAATTTCAGAAAGTACAGAAAGGGTATATAAGTAGTCAATTTAATTTAAAAATAATTAAGAGTTTGCATTCGAATAATGGCATTTGCTTAATATAATTTACTAGAGAAGAATTCTTGCAAGTCCTGCAATAACATGCAAACAACGCATGCTCTTTGCCTAGAACGATATCCACCTGCCAGCCCCAGGATATCACGCAAGTCACAGGAAGTGGAGATTCTGGCGAAGTGAGCAGGTTATCAACAGTAGCCTATTTAAGAATCTGTTGTTTTTAATTGCCGATGATATCTTTATCTGAAGACAAAGTGGAAGAAGATTGTCTTCCGATTAACTACGATTTTCTTCCTATGTATTCCGCACGCAATAGATCAAAATTATCATTCAAATAGGTCTAGATATTCTTGTTCTTCTTTTCGTTTTCTGTTGTAGGCCTATCTTTTCTTGTTTTGAAATTGAGATGTTCATCAGAATTGATAGTCTCTCCTATGCATTCTTTCTTAGGACCAGTTTCTCTGTCTCTTCTCCCTCGGGCTAAATAATCATTGACACTCTGCCTTAAAACCTTTTTTTTTAAAAAAAAAAAAATATGTTTTATAGTGTGCTACATCGCATTAATATTAAATGTCAAAAATTATAATTACTTTTGTATCGGATAACTCAAAAGTCAGTTAAATAACTGTAAAGGCTAAATTTCTATTTTATTTTGTAATCGACTGTACCAAAATTGGTACAGTCGATTACAAAATAAGACAGGAATTAGTCACTATTGCCTCAACTGTACCAAAGTTAGGTACAGTACAAATTTGGTTTAGTCGGTTATAAAATAAAAGAAATCTACGACAAGTTTTTTATTTTTATTTTAGGCTATTTAATTGATATAATTCTGTGCCAACGTTGCTCTAAACTCATTTCACGATTCATATTTACAAGTATATCTAGAACATCAGCTACAATGCATGGTTAACTAACTGACTTATGAGCTACTCTGTACAGTACTGTACATAAGTTTTAAAAAATTTTACATATTTTTAGTCATAAATTCTAGAAAAATATATATTTTCACAATTAAATTTTAAATAAAATTTCTAAATTTTTATTACTTCTATAAATTTAAAGGTATTAAGTGATCTAAAAATAATGTTTGCTCCTTCTGGTACAGCAGCTGATAATCAACTAAGAGGACACGTAGGAACTATTTATATTCTGTTTAAATTATATTTACTAATCTAAACATTTCACTAATCTGATAGAATAAATCAACTTTCCACTCTACTGAAGTGAAAAGTCTGATGCACTTTGCCCTTTTTCAACCGGAACATTAGCCGAGTCTGAGCGGCAATGTTTGTGAGGAAACTTCTTTAAGCCGAGTATATTTCACGCTTAGTTGACTGAATAAATGCTATTCAGCTTTACTTAATCAATGAGACTGATTCAGTTCAGGATAAGCACTGAAACTACCGGTTGTAGCTTTCGATTTTGTATAAGTAAATGCAACATCTGGTCCATGCACACATCTGATCGTAGACCTATTATATTTCATTTTTTCTAATTGCTTTGTGTAGGTTGAATGCGAATTAATCATCATAAGAAATTTAAGATTTGTAAATGAACTATCGTTTTTTGGTCACATTGAAACACTTCTTATCGATATATTAATCTTACACGATTGTATAGGAATAAAATGGTCCCCTAACGAGACGATTTTATATTAATAACAAGTTAATAGGCTATAAAAGTATCTATAATGCAGGAGCATAAGGATCTACGATTCGGGGGCAACTTCTCTACCAAATTCGGGAAAAACAAGAACAAAAACAAACAACAAAGCACAGAGAAAGAGAAAAGGTAAACGAATTATCAGTGACAATTGATATTTGTGTAAAATTTCGGGAAAATCAACCTACTCTGACCCCTTAATCATAGTCCATGCAGGAGCACATAAGTCTCTTGATATGGTCTCGCACGTAAGCTATCAATAAATAAGTTGCAATTTAAGATTTCGCGATAGAAGGTTATACTTTAGGACCTCGTACTTAAATATATATATATATATTATTATAATTTAGTAGAGGGGAAGGCCACTTATATGGCTACAGCTTAGGTCCACAACAAGTTTAAATCTAGTCATGCTCTATATTAACTTATATAATATATTACAGGATGGTAACATTTTTCTGTTTATGCTTCGAGTTTATATATTAAATAGAGGAAGAAGATTAAAGTATTATCATATGTTATTAAAAATCATAGTCTTTTATATAGCTTATAAATTTAATCTGTCAGCATATTCGCGGTATTATAATCACGATAATTATTGTCTTATAGTAATAAAAACTAAGATTATTATTTAGATTTTTTTTATTAATATTGTACGAAGATTATCGAAATTACTATGTTCCTTTTATAATTATGTGTAATTTACATTTTTTTATATTTTATTGAATGTTTCTAGTTATCAACCATGTTTAAGCACATAATCATTTACCTTAAGTATTTTGAAAAATGCTCATTGTTTTTTTATTCAGATGTTTGATAAATCATACTTTATAGTATCCGTCTCGTTAGCTATGATTTATATATTTATTTATTTGTTTTTTTTTACATATAAAGGTCGAACTAATACATTATCGCTGTCTATCTTTAACTTGTCTCCATTTCCTGATCTTTGTTTTTCTTTTTAAACTAAGCTTTAATTACTAAGATAAATTTGTATAAAATGATTAGTAAAATTGAAGTTAAATAAGTAAGGCCTACTTTTATTTTTATAAATAACTCGAATGTTTCCAATTATTATATTTAAATATATTTTTCTTTTTAAAAAGCATTAATTTACTTTGTTTAATATAATTAATTATTTTATTTTCATTTTTATTCTCAATCTCTTTCAAAACTCTCAAAGTTTTCCATTACAAATGCAATTTTTTACTGTGGTTTTTTAATATATTATTAGTATATAAAATTACAGCTAATTAATATTAATTGATTATAATTCATTAATATAATTGAATAATTTAAAAAATTAACATTAATTTACGTGCAAGAATCAATAATTTTCAATTAACATAATTAGATTTTTTTAAAAATCAAATCATAAATCACTCTTTTAAAATGTGTTTTTCTTTTACATAAACTAGTTATTAAGCCTTAAGCAATTAAATAAATAATTTAACTTTTGATTTTCCTTATTTTTATTTATATTCGAAATGATTTAATGGTTTAAACAATGCTTTGTTTTTCAGAATATCTTGTATTTTTAACACATTAATATGACTATTAATTGTAGCTATTGTTCAATGATATATATATATAATAT
>NW_019384451.1:46135-83756 GCF_000671375.1 Centruroides sculpturatus | reverse complement strand
CCCCCCCTATAACACTGTTGATTTTTCCGTTTTATATGAATTTCATGTTGTACGAGTCACTTATATTTTACAAATACGTGTATCGGGCTGTGAATAGCTCACGTATTTGTAAAATCTAAGTGACTCGTACAACATGGAATTCATATAAAACGGAAAAATCAACAGTGTTATAGGGGGGGTCGACTGTACATATATATATATATATTGATATAGGCCTATATTAAGGAGAATGTAACCAAAAGTTTTAGACAAATCGTCTTACAATGGATTTAGTTAGGGCTTCGAATTTACGAGGACTCCAAAAGAATTTATCAAAAATTATTCATTTCATTGTATTTTCTCGTGTATTAAGAGAAAAAAAGCTTTATTTTTTACTACATTTTATTACAGTATTTATTTAAAAATATAATATTATATAATTTTTAATCCTGTTTGTTATTTTTTATAAGCTGAGAAGCCTGAAAAAAGTGGCCTAAGTCTCTCTCGACATCTGAATGTAGATAAAAATTGTTGGTTTTTAGGCTATAGAAATTTAAATTTTAAGATAACATATAATAAATTAACATACAGTAAGCTATCTAGAGACTAGTTGCATTTAATTTCGAAATTCTTTGAATATTCTATTTAATATTTATATAGAATTTAATATCGATTATTTCTATTTGGCTAGCGAATTTAAAACAAATGCTTAATTTGCTTAAGATAATTCATCACTCAATATAACCTGTTAATAAGAATAAATTTATATTTTTAAGCTACTGATCATTTCTAAATCTCTATGCACATATCTAGATTAATAATTACAATATTTCTGTTGATAATAAATTACAGTAAATCGTATAAAACTGTAATTAATGTGAAGTTATATCGGTTCATTAATCACTACAGTAATATTATTTTTGGAGAGTAAAATTAATTATATTGATTTTAAACACACTCCTGTATACTTATTTAAAAATTAACTGTCACTTTTACTATATTTTAGAAGATAAAGTATTATTAGATTCCCAAATAAAACACGATAATACCGTACAGAGCCGAATTTAGATTTATTGTGTCATACGCTTAAATATACAAGAGGCCCTTTCTACTTTACTAAATAATAATGGGCAATATGTATAAACTATTTTTGAGAATAGAACGAGGCCCTAAGCTACGGCTTATTTAGCTTAGACGTAAATCCGGCTGTTGTATAATATTACTGTATAAATCAGGCTACAAATCATTTTGAAGAATAGCAATATATATATATGGCTATTGATGTTATCTTATTGAATATAAAGAGATGCGGGAGTGTAAAAAAAAAAACAATAGGTAACAAAACCATAATATTGTCTTAATGAACTCACGCAACAAAGGACGTAGTGTTTTGAAAATGTTTTATGATTCTGTTTGTCGTGTTTTCAATTATAAGATCACTTGTTTAAATTTGTTTTGTTCGCTTTTATTGAAGTTATTATATTTATAAACCGTTTTATCATTATAAATAATTGATATCGTCACATTTACTCTACTACTAGAATTTTAAATTTTGTTCGATTCTTATCGTAGCAATTAATTATAACAATAAAAACTAAAGAGACGTTATTTGAAAATCAAATTTCTTTTATTTTGTATTGTTATAATTAATTGGGCTTAAATTATTATACTTAAATATTTAGGCCTAAAAGAATAACGAATGAAAAATAAAAATACAATTAAAAGACTATTGAATCATCCTGTATATTAAAATATTTATAGATTTAAAAATTATTATTTAGTATTTAAGTATAATAGAACATTCAATTACGGAGACCATTTTATCAAGGACTTTCTTAAATAAATATGCATACAAAATAATCTCCAAACAACGGCCATTTTTTTTTATTTTCTTGACAGCATCCATCAATTGTCCGGCGTTTTTAACTGTATTTGAAGAGCGATTTAATCTTTAGAATGGTTAACTAATTTTTGAGACATTCTATAATATATATATAAATATATTTAGTCATTATTTTAAAGTATATCTTAAATATTTTTGCAACAATAGATAATTAAACTGATACATACGGTAGCTTCTTGTAGGTTAAAACTTAGAATTTCTGATAGAATTTTTATTAAAAAAAATTAATTATAATTCTATAATTTAGAATATTTACCTGTATATCTATTTTATATATGTGAAATATTTATTTAAAACTGTCACGAACGTTTCTCCGTCACGAAAAAGGGGGGTAAAACGGAGGCACGAATCGATTTTTAAACAAATAAGTTAAGCCTGTGGGGCAGGAGGGAGGGAGTGAAGTCCTCTCCTTGCCCCGTATTATACTGTATATTGTTGTATAATATGTATTAATAATGTACGAATAAAATACGATAATAATGTACAGTACGGTATATTAAGCAATTTATACTCATTGATTTATCGACTTATTGATCCAAGCTCTTTTACTGTGTTTTATTGGAGAATAAAGAAAAGCTTCTATAGTTATTTCCTTTAGGAAAGAAATTTTTTTTCTCCGTTAAATCGAGGGTTTACTGTACTTTATTTCATTTTCGTAATATAATAATAGATTTACATAACAGTCTTTATTTAGTTGATTTTTTTAATGCCAGTCTGTTTGGTTAAATTAGAACAGGAGTTAGTAAAAAGATAACACGAAAACAAAGTAAACAAGTTAATAGTAAACTAGATATAAACATATACTCTTAAAGGAACCGTGACTTCATACTAGAGAGTAACACGAGTCAATATATACGAACATTGTGCAATTATTGATCTGTATGACGAAATAATTTATTGCATTCTTTTTGCATATAAATCATGCTAAATATATTTTAAGTTTTATTATATGATAAAAATAATAATTGAATTGCGGAATTCTGTCTTAAAACTTTAAATTTGCTAGATTTAAGAACAAGATTTCTTTTCAAATCTTGTATAATTTCCTTAAAATTTAAGACTATTTTTAGCATTATTTTTCAAATAAAACATAAATCTATTTAGCCTATAGCATTAAAATATTTAATTTCTGCTATAATTTTTATTTTTTTATATTTAGATAAAATTATCTTTTATCTTGTAAAATAGCAACATAGTAATAAAGGTACTGTACGGTACTTCTCGAAGATTTACTTCTTCAAATCTCTCACTGCGTAGATTTGATAATGAATATTCATAATAATAATAGATAAAATAATGGAAAATTAATTTTAAAAAGTAAACTAAACATTAAAGAATAAATTAATTAACTATTGTATAATTCGACGAAGAAGAAATTCAATTTATCGAAACTTATACGACAGATTCATTAGAATTAAAGCTTTTATCTCATTCGTTCGCAGTCCTAAATACTTAAGAATTATTGTTATTTTTCACGTTCTTTTCAAGTGTCCCGAAGCCTATGATCCTAAAAACAAAACGATATTATTAACTTTTAATTTATTAAGTATTATCAATAAAAATTTATATAACCTTATTAATTTTAGTTAGTTCTTCGTTTTAAAATGAAATCCTAATAATTATTTACGCATATTTTAATAAATTAATAACCTAACAATAAAAACCAGAATGAAGTTTTAGATTATTTAAATTTTTCACTCTATAGGAATACAGAATCGCGCAATCGTAGCTCGACTTTTACACTGGTTCTTGCCTGCCTAAATACTAACTGTTCAAACAATTTTTATGTACAGTAAAACTTCTCTAAAACCTTCCAAACGGAAGAATAATAATTCTATACCGTCTCATTTTGGTTTACACAGGTTTTACTGTGTTTTAACAACTTTACGTAATTCAGGCAAGGAAAAATTTAACAAAAGATCAACTTTACTGCGTGATTTTATTATGTTCCTGTGATGCAAAAACAAAGAATTTGAAGAATTCAAAATCTTTTAGTTACGAATATTTTTAGAAATTAATGCTCGTCTTATAAGTTTTCACACGATTTGTTAAGAATTTCGTATTTATCTACAGTAGTATCGTTATACTTACAAACGTAAATTTAGTTGTTTTTTTTTATTTTCACAGGAATTTTTGCTTGTAGAATTTAATATATTGTTGGTGTAGAATGTTAGAAGTAAATTCATGAGAATGAAATTTTACTTAAGCTTCCTAATTTATAATCTCAAGGAAAGTAAATAAATATTTATTTTAAACGTACAATATACAGTACTGTATATACATTTAGTATTTTTTTTTTTAACTTGACACATCCGAATGATTTTCTAACTTGAGTTTTATGTATTTCTAATGGTGTTAATCCAGATACTAAAATCCTCAATATAATTTTATATAATACATCAAACCTCTGAACAAAGACAACTGACAAGAACATAAAAATGACTGTTGTTTGAAGTTTACTTTATATGCATTTCTGTTTTTATATACAAGAAGGACAAATTAAAATGGTTAAACTCGTTTTCTTCAATATTGGCACAAGAACAGCGTGCCCATTTATCACAATGGCTACATTTAGCCCAACTCTCTGTAGATGCAGAGTATAACCCTCCAAAATAGAGGCATTCTTTGCCATTTGTCTTTTGTTTCTTATTAAGCCTACCTACCCTTGCTGATGCCTGTAACTTTTGATTTTACAAAATTTCTTTCAGTAAACAAAGACTGTTTTTCTGGGGATGCCGAAACTGCTGTTGACTGTTTTTGTTGTTCCATCAGCTGCTGCTTGTACGGTGTATCTGTTAGGATTGCTATTTTCCCTCTCCTTCTGCTATTTTCGATTTTATTTTTTTCTTGGTTTTAACACGTGGAATTGTCATTATTTCTATGGGAGAGGCTCGAGTAAAAACTGAATGAGTAGGCCTACTTGTAGTGGTGTAATCTGTGACCGTTTCTACACCCAGATTAGACATACCTCCGCCTTCATGGTTTTGGTTGTTCCAAAACGAGCATCCTGTGTGTCCTGCTGCTGATGAGGCCTGTTTGTCGTCTCTGCAGCAATAAATACTTCTGGATTCGTTGGCCATATTCGTGGACTACCTGGAGTAAGACGAGGTACCCCATCTTGCCACAACGTGCACTTTTCATACTGACTGCAAACATAGGCCATCTGTATTTCAATTACAGTCTTAAAGGCTACTTCGAATATCATAATATCTTCATCTAAAAGGTAATGTAACAATTCACAATGATACTTATTTTGTAGAAACTTTGTAGAGGCGTAAAATTAGATGAAGTATTGCCGAAACATGGAAAATGTTCCTTACTTCCAAAAAATTCGGGCGTTATCTCATTCCATGATCCCTTTTGGGGTTGAAATTCAGTTCCCCAAATAACATTTAGATGAAAGCGCATTAACCATGAATAAACAGACGTCCCCCGTCTTACACCATGGCCCCATCTTACACCACTTTCCCCTAATTGGTGAAAAGTAGATTGATCGATGTATTATTTTACTAATTATTCTATAATATTTATCATATATAATTATTTAAATTATTAAAATATACATTTTATCGGAATTAAATGATTTAAATGTAGAAAAAAAAAAATAAATAAAACGAATTCAAAAAGTTTATAGATTTGAAATTAATTTCCTTTACATAAATGCGCTCTAAATAATTACTTTAGTTTAATTCCTTTGATCTAATCCTAAGATTTAATTAATATAATTAAATCTTAAATTACTACTTAAAGATCTAAGATAATATACCTAATACATAAATTAGAAAAAAAATTATTTTAATATTAATTAAAATAATATTCTAACAAAAAAAAAAGTAGNTATATTATATATATATATATATAATATATAGCCTTTCTTTCTCTTTAGTTTATAAATTGAATGTAAATTTCGCCAATAAATGTCTTCTAATAAAGTAAATCTAGAAAATATGAGGTTCTGAAATAATATATCATTCTATAATTACAAATAGCCTGAATTTAAACGATTTTTTAATGAAATCTTCGTTAAGATCGAAATTTAAGCTAAACTCTTCCTGATTTTTTACATATTTCGATATGGTATTTTGTCTTTCTCCATTTCTCATCTATGTCAAGTCTATTGATGGTCAAGTTCTTTCACAATGAGAAAAATTGGAGATTGACTACATAGATAAGTATGTGTTGGCATTCATAATCTGTTAATCAACGTTTTATCAGCATTGAGTAAGAAGCAAGATAACAAATATAACTTGATTTTTTTTTAGTATATTAAATATAAATTCGATTATTTATAAGAAGAAACGAGTTTATAAGTCTGTAAAAGTCATATAATTACTAACTAGTTTTCATATTTGTAATGACTGGCGATAAGATTTGCCTATAGGTAGATCGAATTGGGGGACTTCATTTCCTATTCCTTATCTCATAATAACTAACTATATTAAAGGTAAGATGGGCCAACAATCAGCGAAACTGTGCCGGATATACAGGCTGTTACTTAGTGAAAAAAAGCAACCAGCAATTTTCATTTGGAAGAATTAACTTCAGGTTTTGCCTAATTGTTTTTTTTTTTTTTTACATCGAATCAAGATTTGTAGATAACAGAATTTTCGAATTAGGAATTTTTTTTAAACTAATTAATCTCAACACGCGGCCGATATCCTGAATATTTTCCTGTATAAAGGACCACCAAGTAAGCATCAATTTATTCGTAAACATTATTAATAAATAACAAATATAACGATTTATCAGTGGATTTTCAATCAGGAATCTATGCATCACCAAAGGGTTCATAGATTAAAAATATAAATAAATTTTCATTTTTTTTAACCTCTACTATAAACTCAATTCTAATTTAGGCTTGCTTCCTAACATTCAGATTGAAAGTCCCAAATATTTTCTCCCCATTACAGTCGGTATTCTATATAGTGTATTTTGGTAATTGTATTTTATTATAATTAGTTTTCTTTGCAAGCCTATTTAGTTGTTTTTTTAAATGAATTTAAAAGCATTATTCCGAGAAGAGGTCCTTAAGACTTCACCATGGATTCTGTTGCACTGGCTTTTGGCAGACTGGCAGACTGCCAGAGAGATCTATAGACTAATACAACAAAGAAAAAGCCAAGAACACCTGATTTAAATAAATATATCAACATATATAGAGTAGACTTAAGTCACGTAATAATTATAGGTCTATCTCTTTTTTTTTACAGTTAATAACTTTAGTATCAAAAATTGGTTTTTAGTGAGAAAAAATCTTTATTTACTTCACCACAAAAAAAGATTTCGTTCTAAAATATTTAATATATGTTTTATTTAATATTTAACATATGTTTTATTGATCTTTATTCTTGTCAGAGATGTTAAATAAATTCTATCGGTAAACATTAAAATTTTCCAATCATCCATGTTGGATTGAGTACCACACAAGTCCTTAATCCAGCTAATAATACGGTTAATTTAATTCCAATAATTGAGTATTTCAATTGTAATTGCAAGCAATCATTCTTCTTGTTCCATCAAATCTAATCCTCGATTTAATAGTAAACAACTCTACCGTGTAAATAGAAATCAATTTAGTAAATTTCCGCAAATTAAATTAAGAAAAGTACAAATTTGGTTCGTAAAAAAATTAATTTGTTACCTGTAAATAATTAAAAATTTATTTTAAAATATAAAAATATATAAAATTAAATTCAGAATAAACAGCGTACAAAATGATTTATTTAATTTACACCTCTCTTTAAACCTGATTGGTTATCGAAGATTTATTTTGATTCAGATTAATCGTTTTAATTCGTTTACACAACATAACATGACTTTTGTTGTCATTTGTAGGCGTGTCGATGTCTGTTCATTGGTTAGAGATAATTTAAACAAGTTAAATTTATTATCTCTATTTGCTTTCATAGAAATATTTTCTACGGTATTTATTGTGTCTTATCTTCCGGTTAATTTAGTGTTTCTTTTCTTTTCATATAATTTAATTAATTTTATTTAAGTTAATTAGCTGTTTTAAAGTATTTTCTTTTCCAAATTTTGTGTATGATTTAAGAAAAGTATTTTTTTTATTAGAATTATTAAATTTAAACAAACAACATTTAAGCTTAGGATTTCTTTAACTGAAAACATTCCTTAGCTTCCCCTCCATTATTTTCTGTCCATTGAAGTTTAAATTTAATCATATATTTTAATCCTCTATCCTTTAATTCTCTGTTTTGCTTTCCTTCTGCTTTCCAAGACATAATATACAAAAATTTTCTACATATAAATTAGGCCTACAATGTTAAAATATAATTTATATTTTCAATATAAACAATATAAGACATGTATAGAATTTTGAGTGCTTTATCCTGTTGAAAATAATTTCAAAATATTTAATCAGAGAAAATCTAAATACATTTAAACTTAATAAATTCGTATTTAATAGTTGAATTTTCGTTCTTAAATATCTATTAATGAAGTGTATAAAAAGATATTTTATTATTAAAACTTACTTCAAAGAAATAATTGAATTCAATTACCCCCCTATAACACTGTTGATAATTCCGTTTTATAAGAATTCCATGTTGTACGAGTCACTTAGATTTTACAAATAAGTGTGCCGGGCTGTGAACGGCTCACGTATTTGTAAAATTCAAGTGACTCGTACAACATGGAATTCTTATAAAACAGAATTATCAACAGTGTTATAGGGGGGTTGACTGTGTAACAATTATTAGTGTTATGTANTATTGTATAATTCGACGAAGAAGAAATTCAATTTATCGAAACTTATACGACAGATTCATTAGAATTAAAGCTTTTATCTCATTCGTTCGCAGTCCTAAATACTTAAGAATTATTGTTATTTTTCACGTTCTTTTCAAGTGTCCCGAAGCCTATGATCCTAAAAACAAAACGATATTATTAACTTTTAATTTATTAAGTATTATCAATAAAAATTTATATAACCTTATTAATTTTAGTTAGTTCTTCGTTTTAAAATGAAATCCTAATAATTATTTACACATATTTTAATAAATTAATAACCTAACAATAAAAACCAGAATGAAGTTTTAGATTATTTAAATTTTTCACTCTATAGGAATACAAAATCGCGCAATCGGAGCTCGACTTTTACACTGGTTCTTGCCTGCCTAAATACTAACTGTTCAAACAATTTTTATGTACAGTAAAACTTCTCTAAAACCTTCCAAACGGAAGAATAATAATTCGATACCGTCTCATTTCGGTTTACACAAGTTTTACTGTGTTTTAACAACTTTACGTAATTCAGGCAAGGAAAAATTTAACAAAAGATCAACTTTACTGCGTGATTTTATTATGTTCCTGTGATGCAAAAACAAAGAATTTGAAGAATTCAAAATCTTTTAGTTACGAATATTTTTAGAAATTAATGCTCGTCTTATAAGTTTTCACACGATTTGTTAAGAATTTCGTATTTATCTACAGTAGTATCGTTATACTTACAAACGTAAATTTAGTTGTTTTTTTTTATTTTCACAGGAATTTTTGCTTGTAGAATTTAATATATTGTTGGTGTAGAATGTTAGAAGTAAATTCATGAGAATGAAATTTTACTTAAGCTTCCTAATTTATAATCTCAAGGAAAGTAAATAAATATTTATTTTAAACGTACAATATACAGTACTGTATATACATTTAGTATTTTTTTTTTTAACTTGACACATCCGAATGATTTTCTAACTTGAGTTTTATGTATTTCTAATGGTGTTAATCCAGATACTAAAATCCTCAATATAATTTTATATAATACATCAAACCTCTGAACAAAGACAACTGACAAGAACATAAAAATGACTGTTGTTTGAAGTTTAGTTTATATGCATTTCTGTTTTTATATACAAGAAGGACAAATTAAAATGGTTAAACTCGTTTTCTTCAATATTGGCACAAGAACAGCGTGCCCATTTATCACAATGGCTACATTTAGCCCAACTCTCTGTAGATGCAGAGTATAACCCTCCAAAATAGAGGCATTCTTTGCCATTTGTCTTTTGTTTCTTATTAAGCCTACCTACCCTTGCTGATGCCTGTAACTTTTGATTTTACAAAATTTCTTTCAGTAAACAAAGACTGTTTTTCTGGGGATGCCGAAACTGCTGTTGACTGTTTTTGTTGTTCCATCAGCTGCTGCTTGTACGGTGTATCTGTTAGGATTGCTATTTTCCCTCTCCTTCTGCTATTTTCGATTTTATTTTTTTCTTGGTTTTAACACGTGGAATTGTCATTATTTCTATGGGAGAGGCTCGAGTAAAAACTGAATGAGTAGGCCTACTTGTAGTGGTGTAATCTGTGACCGTTTCTACACCCAGATTAGACATACCTCCGCCTTCATGGTTTTGGTTGTTCCAAAACGAGCATCCTGTGTGTCCTGCTGCTGATGAGGCCTGTTTGTCGTCTCTGCAGCAATAAATACTTCTGGATTCGTTGGCCATATTCGTGGACTACCTGGAGTAAGACGAGGTACCCCATCTTGCCACAACGTGCACTTTTCATACTGACTGCAAACATAGGCCATCTGTATTTCAATTACAGTCTTAAAGGCTACTTCGAATATCATAATATCTTCATCTAAAAGGTAATGTAACAATTCACAATGATACTTATTTTGTAGAAACTTTGTAGAGGCGTAAAATTAGATGAAGTATTGCCGAAACATGGAAAATGTTCCTTACTTCCAAAAAATTCGGGCGTTATCTCATTCCATGATCCCTTTTGGGGTTGAAATTCAGTTCCCCAAATAACATTTAGATGAAAGCGCATTAACCATGAATAAACAGACGTCCCCCGTCTTACACCATGGCCCCATCTTACACCACTTTCCCCTAATTGGTGAAAAGTAGATTGATCGATGTATTATTTTACTAATTATTCTATAATATTTATCATATATAATTATTTAAATTATTAAAATATACATTTTATCGGAATTAAATGATTTAAATGTAGAAAAAAAAAAATAAATAAAACGAATTCAAAAAGTTTATAGATTTGAAATTAATTTCCTTTACATAAATGCGCTCTAAATAATTACTTTAGTTTAATTCCTTTGATCTAATCCTAAGATTTAATTAATATAATTAAATCTTAAATTACTACTTAAAGATCTAAGATAATATACCTAATACATAAATTAGAAAAAAAATTATTTTAATATTAATTAAAATAATATTCTAACAAAAAAAAAAGTAGTAAAAATATGCTAATTTTATTTTAAAAAAAAAGCTTAAATAAAACAGAACATTATCATAATTTTTTGATGCTTTGATCTAATTAATCTTTTTATAATTGTAATAAAAATTCATTTAATAAATGACAGTTTCCGACATAAATATGTACTTAAGCGGAATAACTAAAGATAAATAATTTTACAGTCCATAAAGTTGTATTGGAATATTTTTATACTAATGAAACTGTTCTTTTCATACTGTTTTTATTGTTTATAAAGATAAGAAACAAGTTCTTTTGTAATGGTTTTCGTGCTTATCGTGATTTTAAATTAGCCGAATGTAAATATATCATTTAAATAATTAATTAAATTGCTGAGATATAGAAACTATTTATTTTTATTATATAAGAAATGTTAAAGCTTTTAGAATTATTATTATTATTATTATTTAATTTCTAAAGGAAAATCATAATCATTTTACAATTCGATTTAAGGATTGATAAGGCAATATCACTCTTTGAAAGCCGTAAAAGTATGTAAATAAAATGAATAAAACGAATAAAAAATACCTATTATTGAAATAAACTTTAATTTATATTACTTTAGCATCATGATTTTTATATAAAATGTATAATTTGGGGGTTTTTTTTTAGTGTTTGGAGCGTAACCCAAATGACTTCTTAATTAATCCCTACTTTCTGAGCCTAATTCGAGTAGTTAATTTTATAATTATATAATAATATTTTCTCTTTTAAAATTGTTAAATAATAACCTAAAGTTTTAAAAAATATATAATTAAAATTAGAAAGAGCTTCTCTCCCATTTCATATTGCTAAGCAAAAAGAAGAGAGCTTAAAAGCTTATTAATTATCTATTTATTTTAAAGAGAAATTAAGTAAATGAATAAGTTAAGTAAAAGATTATTATAAGACAACATATTGGAAGAAAAGAGCGCCAAAGGCATAGCAATTAATTTCTATGCATCGCCGACTTGATGGTGTTTTAGATAAGATACTGCCAACAGGAAACGAATGATGCACAGCTTTCACGAATCTCTCACCATTGAAAGTATATAAATTTTTATAAATTTAAATACATCAGTTAAATCTAATTTGAAGGATAATATTTCTTTTTTTATTACCTATTCAATACTTTTAATTAATTGTAGATTAAAGATCTGAAATCACAATAAGCTTACATTATTTATTTTAATAACACTTTCATTTAGTTATAAATTTTAATTATATATTAAAAATATTTTTTAAGTTTAGTATAAGACTGTAATATGTTCTAATCAGGACTGGATTTAGCGTGTAAGGGAAGGGCCCTTTTATCACGTAATAAAAACTTTAAAACGTGAGGCCTTAAACATGTCTTTTTACGTAGAGTAAGGTCCTAAGCTTTAGCTTATTTTGGCCCTAATTTTGAGATCAATTTGGTTCTTAAAACTTCTACACGCCTATGTCTACACTACAATTCTCAAGGGCTTGTCGCGAATATTACTCATCGTTGGGCGTTGAAATCTGAGGGTGAGTAATGAAGTGAAGTTCCATTGAAGTGATTTGAGCAGTTGATTCGTAATTTATACGCTTTTAAAGCGAATAATACGTAAAAGAATATTTAAAAAAAACTAAACAAAACTTAAGTCATTTTTACTTTTTCCTGTTTCAAATTTCCCATTAAATTTTTCAAAATGTAAATAAATAAAGAAAATATTTTAAAAGTTCACTTCAACAAATCATTAATGACATTTCTATTACGAGATATTTTCTCATTGATCATCCGAATTTTATTGTTACCGTTATTGTTATGCCGCTCTCATTAGGGACAATATAACTGGAACCGATTATAACCCATTCTGGGTGGGCCAGAATGGTAATGAGGTCGAATAACACATAAAATGAAGGATAGAGAACGACGCCCGATCAAATTACTCATGATTAATTTTGATTCCTGATCAGATTCGAACCCGAATCTTCAGCAATATCATCGGAATTTAATGTAAATTATAGATATAAATATTACATTTATTTATATTTATCGTATTTTGGAGTGAAGAAGATTGAGGTGAACCATCTAAAACATTATTAAAATGCTTTGTAAGTGTTCTCAAAATTTCAACCTTTTTATCTTAATATTAGAAGTGGATGAAATTTGAGTTTCTATTAATAAAAATCAATAAATTTAAATTTTATTACTTCTTATAATTTATAAAATTGTATATAAAATTCATCGCTTTACTTATCGTTAAAATAATTGTTAATCATTATCAATTCTTACATGTAAAGCTCATTAAATCCTAAATGATTTCAATTGATGGTCTTGTAAAGTTTTTCTTTTTTTTTTCTTATATTCTTCAGAATAAATTACAATTGAATTGATCGTTATCGGATAAATATTCATTATTTACTATTAATGAACCAAAAATAACATCAATTTAAAAACAAAGAAAATCTAAAATTTCTAATTGAATTAGTCGATTCGAGTTCATTTCCTATTTTTAAAACATGTTAAAGGTTTAAAATTTCGAAATTGTAAGAAAATTAGAAGCATTTTCTTTATTTCAATTACATTTTTACATCACAATATCTAACCACTTTAGTAACTAACAGTCTTAAAACTAGTAGAAACAAATGTAATTTAAGTCAAGGAGAACAAGAAGAAGAAGTATGAATACTTGTTGAATTTACCACGGAATCTTATTGTATAACAATTATTTGTGAATAAATATTCCGAGTGATTTAAAAAAAAGCTTCATTTATCCATTTAGTTTTAGTTCTAAATAAGTAATCCTTCCATCCAGCCATAATATAAACTATTAGGATGCGGATGCACGAATCCATTATCGGATCAAATAGTTCGAATCCAATGGGTTCTCAACAATGAATTGTTGCTGTTGTGGTTCCTACTTCTCCTCGAATGTCTTGTAATTTCTTTTTTAAACGTTAACATTTTCAATAGCATTATTATTCTCGTATTTAATCGGGATTTTAATTGGATAACCTATTTTACAAAGTTTAAACAACTCTATATAGCGTGTTGATATTAAATCGATTTTATCATTTTCTTATTCATAGAATATAAAAAAAATAATGATATTGTCCTCAAGTTTAAAAACTATATGCATAATCAAGGGGTTTTTTTAAAATATTCTTTTAACCATTCATTATATTTTTTTAATTAAAATATATTTGAATTTTTATTTTTCTAAAGATTTCAGGAATTTCAGACAATTCGAAGATTTAAAATTTGTTTAAATATTTTTTATTATTATTTTAAACTTATAAATATTATATAAGGTCTATAATTTTTAAATGTTTTACATGTTTAAATTCAATATAAAACGTTAAATTGATCACAGTTAATGCATTAATATTCTAACAAAAAAAAAAAGTAGTAAAAATATGCTAATTTTATTTTAAAAAAAAAGCTTAAATAAAACAGAACATTATCATAATTTTTTGATGCTTTGATCTAATTAATCTTTTTATAATTGTAATAAAAATTCATTTAATAAATGACAGTTTCCGACATAAATATGTACTTAAGCGGAATAACTAAAGATAAATAATTTTACAGTCCATAAAGTTGTATTGGAATATTTTTATACTAATGAAACTGTTCTTTTCATACTGTTTTTATTGTTTATAAAGATAAGAAACAAGTTCTTTTGTAATGGTTTTCGTGCTTATCGTGATTTTAAATTAGCCGAATGTAAATATATCATTTAAATAATTAATTAAATTGCTGAGATATAGAAACTATTTATTTTTATTATATAAGAAATGTTAAAGCTTTTAGAATTATTATTATTATTATTATTTAATTTCTAAAGGAAAATCATAATCATTTTACAATTCGATTTAAGGATTGATAAGGCAATATCACTCTTTGAAAGCCGTAAAAGTATGTAAATAAAATGAATAAAACGAATAAAAAATACCTATTATTGAAATAAACTTTAATTTATATTACTTTAGCATCATGATTTTTATATAAAATGTATAATTTGGGGGTTTTTTTTTAGTGTTTGGAGCGTAACCCAAATGACTTCTTAATTAATCCCTACTTTCTGAGCCTAATTCGAGTAGTTAATTTTATAATTATATAATAATATTTTCTCTTTTAAAATTGTTAAATAATAACCTAAAGTTTTAAAAAATATATAATTAAAATTAGAAAGAGCTTCTCTCCCATTTCATATTGCTAAGCAAAAAGAAGAGAGCTTAAAAGCTTATTAATTATCTATTTATTTTAAAGAGAAATTAAGTAAATGAATAAGTTAAGTAAAAGATTATTATAAGACAACATATTGGAAGAAAAGAGCGCCAAAGGCATAGCAATTAATTTCTATGCATCGCCGACTTGATGGTGTTTTAGATAAGATACTGCCAACAGGAAACGAATGATGCACAGCTTTCACGAATCTCTCACCATTGAAAGTATATAAATTTTTATAAATTTAAATACATCAGTTAAATCTAATTTGAAGGATAATATTTCTTTTTTTATTACCTATTCAATACTTTTAATTAATTGTAGATTAAAGATCTGAAATCACAATAAGCTTACATTATTTATTTTAATAACACTTTCATTTAGTTATAAATTTTAATTATATATTAAAAATATTTTTTAAGTTTAGTATAAGACTGTAATATGTTCTAATCAGGACTGGATTTAGCGTGTAAGGGAAGGGCCCTTTTATCACGTAATAAAAACTTTAAAACGTGAGGCCTTAAACATGTCTTTTTACGTAGAGTAAGGTCCTAAGCTTTAGCTTATTTTGGCCCTAATTTTGAGATCAATTTGGTTCTTAAAACTTCTACACGCCTATGTCTACACTACAATTCTCAAGGGCTTGTCGCGAATATTACTCATCGTTGGGCGTTGAAATCTGAGGGTGAGTAATGAAGTGAAGTTCCATTGAAGTGATTTGAGCAGTTGATTCGTAATTTATACGCTTTTAAAGCGAATAATACGTAAAAGAATATTTAAAAAAAACTAAACAAAACTTAAGTCATTTTTACTTTTTCCTGTTTCAAATTTCCCATTAAATTTTTCAAAATGTAAATAAATAAAGAAAATATTTTAAAAGTTCACTTCAACAAATCATTAATGACATTTCTATTACGAGATATTTTCTCATTGATCATCCGAATTTTATTGTTACCGTTATTGTTATGCCGCTCTCATTAGGGACAATATAACTGGAACCGATTATAACCCATTCTGGGTGGGCCAGAATGGTAATGAGGTCGAATAACACATAAAATGAAGGATAGAGAACGACGCCCGATCAAATTACTCATGATTAATTTTGATTCCTGATCAGATTCGAACCCGAATCTTCAGCAATATCATCGGAATTTAATGTAAATTATAGATATAAATATTACATTTATTTATATTTATCGTATTTTGGAGTGAAGAAGATTGAGGTGAACCATCTAAAACATTATTAAAATGCTTTGTAAGTGTTCTCAAAATTTCAACCTTTTTATCTTAATATTAGAAGTGGATGAAATTTGAGTTTCTATTAATAAAAATCAATAAATTTATATTTTATTACTTCTTATAATTTATAAAATTGTATATAAAATTCATCGCTTTACTTATCGTTAAAATAATTGTTAATCATTATCAATTCTTACATGTAAAGCTCATTAAATCCTAAATGATTTCAATTGATGGTCTTGTAAAGTTTTTCTTTTTTTTTTCTTATATTCTTCAGAATAAATTACAATTGAATTGATCGTTATCGGATAAATATTCATTATTTACTATTAATGAACCAAAAATAACATCAATTTAAAAACAAAGAAAATCTAAAATTTCTAATTGAATTAGTCGATTCGAGTTCATTTCCTATTTTTAAAACATGTTAAAGGTTTAAAATTTCGAAATTGTAAGAAAATTAGAAGCATTTTCTTTATTTCAATTACATTTTTACATCACAATATCTAACCACTTTAGTAACTAACAGTCTTAAAACTAGTAGAAACAAATGTAATTTAAGTCAAGGAGAACAAGAAGAAGAAGTATGAATACTTGTTGAATTTACCACGGAATCTTATTGTATAACAATTATTTGTGAATAAATATTCCGAGTGATTTAAAAAAAAGCTTCATTTATCCATTTAGTTTTAGTTCTAAATAAGTAATCCTTCCATCCAGCCATAATATAAACTATTAGGATGCGGATNATTACAGTCGACCCCCCTATAACACTGTTGATAATTCCGTTTTATAAGAATTCCATGTTGTACGAGTCACTTAGATTTTACAAATAAGTGTGCCGGGCTGTGAACGGCTCACGTATTTGTAAAATTCAAGTGACTCGTACAACATGGAATTCTTATAAAACAGAATTATCAACAGTGTTATAGGGGGGTCGACTTGTAATTGGAGAAAAATTTCATTGCAGGAATAGAATCTATTCATTTTTATCGCACTACTGTTATTAATGTCCCAGTTATTATGCATATCTTTAACTTACAGGATAAATTAAAGGTTGTAGGTATGTATAGACTACAACAAAATATAGCTTATCTATTTAAGACATAAGACTATTATTATTTTATATACATTTAAACAGTTTGTTATTCGTATAATCAATAATAATTATTATATCTATTCTTTCTAGNCTCCTCGAATGTCTTGTAATTTCTTTTTTAAACGTTAACATTTTCAATAGCATTATTATTCTCGTATTTAATCGGGATTTTAATTGGATAACCTATTTTACAAAGTTTAAACAACTCTATATAGCGTGTTGATATTAAATCGATTTTATCATTTTCTTATTCATAGAATATAAAAAAAATAATGATATTGTCCTCAAGTTTAAAAACTATATGCATAATCAAGGGGTTTTTTTAAAATATTCTTTTAACCATTCATTATATTTTTTTAATTAAAATATATTTGAATTTTTATTTTTCTAAAGATTTCAGGAATTTCAGACAATTCGAAGATTTAAAATTTGTTTAAATATTTTTTATTATTATTTTAAACTTATAAATATTATATAAGGTCTATAATTTTTAAATGTTTTACATGTTTAAATTCAATATAAAACGTTAAATTGATCACAGTTAATGCATTAACTGTTTTACGTATTCTAAAGCATTAAGATACGTAAAACATAATTGTTCTGCTTGTTTTAACTGTTAGCAATTAAATTAACACAATTAAATCATTAAAACAAATTAACAGGACTTAATTAACGTTTTATTAATTCGTTTAAACTTTAAATGATCGAAAATATATAGAATTTTTTTTTATTGTTTCACGTAAAACATAAGAGTTTAAAACCGATGATCTTATTTATATTAAAAATGTATGCAAAAACTAATGTGTTTTTACGTTATTTGATTAAAATAGTTGATGATTTAATAAAATCTCTTCCATATTTAATTGCTAGAATCAATCCTTTTTAAAGTGGATATAATTCAAGAGATAAATACAGAAGAAAAAAGAAAAATGTTACAATTTGTCTAGTCTTTAATGATTTTATTTTTATTATAATCTAAATAAATGAAATACAAGAAATTATATTAATACGAATTAACGTTTTTTGCTTAGGATCAGACAGTTCTTCGCCTAAACCAACACCTCTGACATGCCACCTCCGACGTCACAAGAGCAATAGAAAACCCAGAACTCCTTTTACCACTCAACAACTTTTGGCTTTAGAAAGAAAATTTCGTAATAAGCAATATTTATCGATAGCAGAAAGAGCAGAATTTTCCAGTTCCCTGAGTTTAACCGAAACTCAAGTAAAAATTTGGTTCCAAAATCGAAGAGCCAAAGAGAAACGACTTAAAGAAGCCGAACTAGAAAAATTACAAATGGGTGCTAGGCAATATTTACACACTCCCGTCAGTTTTAACTTAGCTGCCGGACGTCCAGCCGTCTACTTACCATCACATCAAGGAGTGCCTTTTGGACCTTACGCAACTCTACCACCCTTAGTTGGTCCTCTATTGCCTCCCTATTGCCTGCCTTCGGGTCTAACAGTCTGTCCGAGGTGACGGCCTTCTCTTTAATCAATTTCTTTCCAGGTAAGATGTTGAAAATATCTTCAAGCAATTACCGTCAATATATAGGCTATATATTCTATTGTTTAACTGATACAACGTTCTGATTGGTCAGAAAGTTATTAATTTCTTAAAAGATCACACCCAAAATAAAAATCGAATATCGGAACCATTTAAAGTCTGAAGGCTCGCCCAATTCTCGTTAAGAATTATATACTTTTAAATTATTATAATTTAAATTAAGTCTATATTTTCTTTTTTAAAAAAATTATGTTTTAATCTTTAATTAAATCAGAAACAAATGTAGTATTTACAGTTGGTTAACACTGATTTTTGGCCCACACTATATGTTAAAATATTAATTTAAATACGTTCCAGAATCATTTAATTCAATACACTAGTATCATTCTTTCAGTAAAAAAAAAGTCAATTAATCTTTCTATTGAAAAATTCAACGTAAAGAATGAATGAGGAAAAAAATTATTGTGAGGAAATTCTTATTCTAAGCAAAAGACAAAAAAAAAAAAAAAAAATTATATTATTAATTTCAATTGTTAATTGTATTAACATAAAAGTTAATTACCAAATTTCGTGACTGAGATCGTAAATGTTTATAAAAATAACACACATTTTGATTAATTTATTATTCTCATTTGAATGAATTTTAGTGAAATTTTACATTGAAAATTTGAAGTTATATAAATTTAATACATTTAGAGAGATTTTAATTCGATATAATTGAGTTTCTATATAATCTTTAAGTATCTACATTCAATTCATTCTCAATTATAAATTAGTTTATATTAAAATACAAGTCGACCCCCCTATAACACTGTTGATTATTCCGTTTTATACGAATTCCATGTTGTACGAGTCACTTAGATTTTACAAATATGTGAGCCGTTCACAGCCCGGCACAAGTATTTGTAAAATCTAAGTGACTCGTACAACATGGAATTCATATAAAACGGAATAATCAACAGTGTTATAGGGGGGTCGACTTGTATTCATGAATCAAGTTAGTGTTTACACTACAGAAGCTTTTAAAGATTTTGGATTTTATAGACACAATAAAGACATTTTTCATTAATTTTTAGAATTTAGAATAAGTTTTAAAAAATTCATTCTTTAGAATTCTTTTCTTTATATTTGAGATGAAAAAAAAATAAAATAAAAATTTAAATTTAAATTTAAATATCGATAACAAGTAGGAACTTTTGCTAACACGGAAAAGATTCGACATCAAGCAAAGAACAAGTGATTGTTAATTAAGAAGAGCCTCACGCAATGTAGTAGCCCCGAGGTGGGTCATTATTCTAAAGACCGAAGCGGGAATAACAAAAGGACACACAAAAACAATGCAAAGTCTCATTAGTCTTCTAGTAAAAAAGTATCACAAATAAACTTAAAATCAACGAGTCTTTTGAGAAGTGACACTCAAATGTTTTCCTCTTAATCATTTGCACCCTCACTCGTAGAAAAATAGTACTGTTATAAGTTAGATTTTACATTAATTTTTGTAATTTATGAATAATTCAAAATACCTTTAGGGTAACTATTTAATATATAAAATTACGAAGTATCCCGTTTAGATGTTAAGTCATCACGCGAAGATCTCTTTTCTTTTTCTTATGTCTATAGAATGTGGGACTTGTAAAGTTTCATATCTTATAACATTTTTGTGGGGGATAGTTTACACTTTTACGTCAATTTTATGTCATATTTACAACGAGAAAGTGTAATAATGACATCAAATTGACGTGAAAATGTATATTATCTTGACAAAACGTGTTATTTTTATCGAGACAGTGTACGCTTTTATTCTTTTTGTCACGCTTATAACATAATTAATTAATTATTGTGAATTAAAAAAAATTTTTATAATATTGAATGCATATTAAAATAATTTAAAATTTTTTTTAAAATGAGATATTCACTTTCGAATCGATAAGAAGCAATCATTACAAATTATTCACTCTATACCAACAAATTGTACGAACTTTGTAACTAAAGACTCTTGAATTACTTTGACAAAAGGCAATTAAAACTGCTCTGAATAGAAGATTTCAACTTGTATCTGGCCAGATCTCAATTAGTTTAATAGAATTATATTGAATTTCCTGAATTTCCCACGCCAGAAGTAAATCCGGACATTAAAAAAATAAGATTTAAAATATATTTAATCTATGTGCGCTTTTTATAATTAATGAATTATACATAAAGTATTATTATTATTATTATTATACAGACTTTCTAATACTTATAAGTGTAGATATTTTTTTTTTCTTTAGAAATGAAATATATGTGACGTCTGCTGAATGGAGAGATGAGTGATGCTGAGTGATAGAAGATTTATAATAGGAAACGAATTATTTCCAGTGAAAATGGAATTTTTCTTCAATATATCTGAGGTATTACAAGCCTAAGGTAGCTTTGGAAGTTAAGAATCTCATGCAAATTTGTGGAAATACTGTCTAGTTGAAACGAAATTAGTTACCTTTTGTTTTATAAAACTATATTATACAAACGTGCAAAGTCCTCGATTGTAAATATTTGTAATTATTCCAATTTAAAATATGCATTAATTTGTTTGAAGCATAATCTATTGACGAGACCGCAAATACTGTTTAGAAATGTTAACGTTTAATATTTATGATATAATAATATAGTTTAATGCATTAATTTGATCAGTTTCTAATATGGCAAGTGTTACTATTGAATATGAAGAAGAAGAAGAAGATGATGATGATGATATTATTGGGAATTTAAAGTCTAAATGACAAGGGACTCCTCAATTTATTTGTTTTTTTTTCTGAAATATTAATATAAAAATTCGTAATTAATTTATTTAAAAAATTCTTAATGATTCATACAATTTACACACCTTTACATTCTTACATGCAATAGACCTTTTGTTTTTACTTTAAGTGTTTAACAGACACTATTCTCACTTAAAAATACATTAATATGAATTACAAATAATATTTTAAAAAATTCTTTTAATATTTTTCTAATATTATTAAATAAACAAGCTGATTTAATGAGGATAATTTATCTCCACGATAATTCTTGTTACAATCGACCCCCCTATAACACTGTTGATTTTTCCGTTTTATATGAATTCCATGTTGTACGAGTCACTTAGATTTTACAAATACGTGAGCCGTTCACACACGTATTTGTTAAATCTAAGTGACTCGTACAACATGGAATTCATATAAAACGGAAAAATCAACAGTGTTATAGGGGGTGTTCGACTGTACTTAAACGAGCTTCATTTAATACAATTTTCATTAAATTTGAAGGCAAAATATTGATTTTTCTGAGGTTATTTTTTGAGTTTAAATCTATTCAATTATCTTGAAAAATCAAACTGCCTGGAAAAATATTATTCTATCTTTATTATTGGAAAGAGAATGATCGATTTTCTATACGTTGTAAAGAGAATCTAGTCTAAAAATATTGTGGAGTCTCCTGTCAAAAGACTTACATTTTAATAATAATAATAATTAGTCTTTTATCTAGACTACTCCTTACAAAGTGCCTTTTAAATGTATAGCTGTGGCTCATTTCTTTTGTATATATATATATATATTCTCTATGTAGATAAATATACAAGATTATGTAAATAAATTAAACAATTTTCACTTTTCTGAATTCATTTCTTTAATTATATCTTAATTTAAATTTTATTTTTACTTCTTAATATAACTTATACTTAAATGACATTTGTTGGTTATAAAAACAATACAAATAAAATACATATTATAGTGATTATTCATTACATCGGGTTGTCACTATATCAAGATCCCATGATGTTAATTTAAAGTAAACTCTACGAATCAGAGCGAAATATTAAATAACTAAATTATAAGATCTAGGATTGCATATTTATTACTTATAATATTATATATGTATAAATGTCTTAACATTCGAGGATCCCAAAAGAATAATATTTAAGATTGGATTTTTCAGGGCTTATAAAATATTCAAGCTGTTGTAGAATTGTTGATAATGACCACAACGAGCAGTTGCAGGCATTGCAGCGGTGACACAAAGGAACCCCTACTCTTACTTTGCCTATGATTTATCACCGTGAAGCACGCAAAGCAGATGGAATGCGTCTTTTTAGTCCAGTTCTTTTCTGTCTACCGCTTATTAGAAAACGGATGCCCTGAGCGACTAGAGGTTGGCGTGATCTCTAGCCCATGGGTCGACAAATGCAAACTGATTTACGATGGACTTAGAAGTGGATTGTTCTAGATATAACATTATTGACGATATCGCACCCCAAACGTTTTACAGATAAAAATCACTCGCTACTAACTGTCGAGACCTCTTACTGACAGCCTATAGGCGATAGCATAAATCAAAGTGCCAAAAAAAGCGACGTGTGGGTCCTTCGACTGGAGTCAAATTTGGAATTTTTGTAACGTGGTTTCAGCTTTTAAAATACCTCTATTTTACGTTGACAAACGTTATTTTGAATAGAGTTATTGGGGTGTAATAAAGACACGCTTCAATGAGAAAGTTCTAGGATTGATAAATTTAAATATTATAATATAATTTATGGATTAAAAAAATTATAAATAAAACAAATCTATCTAAAATAAACTTGATTCAATTTTAAATTAGATTATACCTTGATATCAAGCTATTATTTAAGGGATGATCTTTTTTTTTTCTTAATAAATAGCGTGTTTCGAGTATAATTTAATTCTTAGAAAAATCTAAAGGTTAAATTACTTTAAAAAATTATTCTGAGAAATATAATAATAGAAAATAACGTAGTGTATAATATTCTAATATGGTCATTATTTTATATAGGCCTTTCTATTTAATATAAAACTTCTACTATGGAAGTAAAGATAAATTGTTAATGGTTCGATTTAAATATATATTTGTTAATTTACTTGAATAGAAAAATGAGTAACAATTTAATTTAAATTAAACTTTACATGTAAAGTGAGGAAGATGAAACTTCCTTGACCCGAAGAAACGAGCTTTTCTAAGTTTCAATGCTTAGTTAAATCTATTTAGAGTTATTGGTCATTGTTTTCGGGGTTTTATCACGCAATGTTTAATCTCGTTGCATTTTAACAAGTTGCGCCTTCGGGCTTAAGGCTATAGCGTGTGTCTATTTGGCACTACATTGTGTCGAAACTAATTTGTCCGGACGCTTTTCTTTTGTCTTTACAACTCAATCCCCTAACATTTTTTTTTTCTCATCATTTTTTAAAATTAACTTCCAGGAATTTATTCGAAATATTATCGTTTTTTTAATACTAAAAAATTATATTGGTCAATGTTATTTAAATCGTGATATCATAGAAATAATAATGTATATAATTAAATATAATTTCGTTCTCTGACAGTAAAACTTATATATAAACGTGATTGTATAGAAATTTCTCAATAAATTGTTCAAAATGAGGAATAATTCTTAAGAAGAAAATAAGTATTTTAAGTAAAAAACAAAAATAATTAATTAATTAATAGAAAAATTCAAATATTTCTTTGTTAATTACACAATAAAATTTTAATGAATTAATTTATTCTCATTGAATAACCTCATAAAATTATATTCTTTATACAAAATGATACAAGGCGATTCGCACAAAGAAAAAAAAAATGTCACATCCGTATTATTAAACGCCCAATTAAAATCTATTAAAATAACAGCAAAAATAATTAATTAATTTTAAATAATAATATAATTATTTAACTTATTATATTGACAAAGTTACATAATAAAAATTTAAAATTTACAACACTCCAAATAGGCCTATATACTTTTAGAACTTTATTTTTGGAGATTTTATAAATAGCATCTTTTAAGCAGTAAATTTTGTTACGTAACTTAATTTAAATTTTAATTCAAAATGATGGTTAATTTTTCGAAATAAAGCAAACAAATTTTTATAATATAATTGTTTCTATATTTATTATTTAAAAAAAAAAAAAAAAAAACCAATCTCTCTATTTCTAGTGTCAAATTTTGACAAAGTGGCTTAACAAGTTCGAAAGAACACGCAAACACGAAGCACACCTTTTTCAAAACGTTAGATTTTCGTCAAATTGCCACTATTTATATTGAGTGGAAGGACACGCGACTAAACTATTCAATTGTTGACCGTTTTTTTTTTTAAACAAACGAAGTAATTAAGATTCATTCTACTTTTGTTTCTGGACTACCGGATCTAAAATAATTGTGGCCACTCACGAAGTCGGAAAAGTTCCTTTTTTTTTTTTTTTTTTAATTTCTTTCTTTTTCTTATTCGCAAACAATGAAGCATCAAACCAGATGAGGGAATTTACAAAGGTCGGCTTTCTTGTGAGGGAACATGTCAAGCCTAATTACACTTAACGCATCGAGTGAATCGGTATATTCAATGCTGACGTTTTACTAAAGTGAAAACGATATTTTATAACACAGAATATATTGGAATTTCAATAATTATTGAAATTTTCTGAATATAATTTAGTTTATTTTCAGGAGGAAATGATAAACATTTAAAGTGTATTTATCAATGGAATACAATTTTTGATAGCATACCAAAGAACAAGTATATCATCAAACGTGTCTTTATAAAGTATTTACAAATAATATTAAAAAGTAAACAAAAATTAATAATAATTTTTTAAAATATTATTTGTAATCATTTAAACAAAACCGCATTTTATATTTATAAATTAATGTAGAAGATTAGAAAGAATTCATAATTTAAAAAGAAAAAAAAAATGTATTTATGAGTGCATTTTTAAAATGTAAAATTAAAGTTAGTTGGATAAGAAATAAAACATGAAGAGATAAACTTGTCTATAGGCAAGTTAGAAGAGTGTTTAATATGCTGGCATATATGGCAGTAAAGCCATTTGAACTCCATTAGGATGTAATAAGAAGCATCATTAGCCCAACCCAAGAGTGGAATGGTCCAGATGAGGTATCGGCGGAAACTTCCATTGGAAGCGATAGGTATCGAGCTCGGACCACACACGCAACTGGTCTGACCCGAAGGGGTATACATTAACAGGCCAATGTTGGGGGCAGGATCTACAAATCGTCACTTTATCTCTTACTTAGACGGTTCTAATAATGGCCTTACCTGAAGCTAAATAAATCTATCATTCCGGGTCTAAAATTTTACGTCAATGTTTTTTTTTTTTTTTTGGTCTTATTACATCTTTAAATTTGTTATATGCATCGTGATTTAAGGAAGTTTTAACATAGAATTATTTAATATCAGGATCTCGATGAACTTCAAAGAATAATACTGACGTTCATTAAAATTAAATACGCTTTTAAATAAAAGACACTTTTAGATAATTCCATTACTTTTTTATTCGTTATTTTCTTTACGATTTTATTAATATAAGAAAAGAAATGATTTTATATAAGCAATGATGTTAAGGTAATAAATTTTCAACAAAAGTAGTTAGAATAAAATTTTATTACCGTTGAAAAGATATCGTTTAGACTTTAATTCAAGCAAAAATCTGGTTTATTTTAATGTAGCTATTAGGCCCACCACCAGGTCATAATTGGTAGTAGAGAACAGAGACATTAAAGAGTGAATTATCTCTTTACTAAAATCCTGTAACTTAGGAGGACCTTTTAATGCCCGGGGCATTTAACAGTAGCCGAAAGAAGCTAACGAAGAAAAAAGATTCGCTTCTGTCTTTTTAATTGGCTTGATACTTTAATAGTTTTCTTAATAAAGAATTTAAATATTATGATTTATATTCTTTTAAATTAAAATTTAACTCGACCTTTTATTATTATTATTATATGGATCTTTATCTAAATTAAAATTAGAGTGAGAACTTTTAAAATTTGTACAGAATTAATCTTTCTCTTACATAATCTAGCGAATAATAAATTATATTTAATATTATAATTTAGTATTTATGATAATTAATGGACGGTTGTAATTTTAAATGTTAATTAATATATTTTAAAAGCTTTACTCGAAGAATTTATGAACAATGTAATAAATAATTTACCGTGTTTCATTTTTATTAAATATATCCTACATATATAAAATTACGGGTAAAGTTCTTATTTAAATGAATATAAATAAAACTTCTTCGAACTTATTAGAAGCTTTCTGAATGAGCTTGGAGCAGAATTGCAAAGTACAAGCTTTAAATTAATTTGAATAAAATTATGCTTGATATCTTTAATTTCTTAACCTTTTATATATTAGAATTAAACTAACTTTTTAGTAATTTTTTATTTGATTAGTTTTTAAAGCTCTTTTTCTTTCTAATGAGAATAAAATTGCAAGTAAAATTCTTCTAATTATTTCAATAAAAAGTAATTATTAAGTATATCTTCTATCTTTATAAGGATACCACTAATATTTCTTAATGTAATTATTTCTGAAATGTTATTTAGCAAAATAAATTATATAATATTTTAAAATAGAAGATTAATAACAATGTTATTTCCTAAAACTAGTTTCAGGTTAGTTTTAATAGTTCCTTGTATATACTCTGGAACTATAGAAAAGTTAAAAACTTCTATACTTTCAGACTAATTTTAAGCTTTATATATTTTAAAAAATGTATTAATTGTCATAATAAACATAAAATAAATAAGAAGTTAACTTTATATTTTCAAAATATTTCATGAATGAAGAGGGTTACTTCAACAGTTTAAGCAGAATTGTGGATGAAGACAAAGGTCAGTAGGTTGATGCAATGTGTAATAACTTTTAATCTTTATCGACATTTTTAATTTGTTAAAAGGTTAAGATATTTGAGCAAAGAATTATTTCAAAATACTAAATTTATTTTATTAAATTCTGTGCTATTAATAGGCCTAAATATTTTTTTATACGCCAATATTATCATTCCTTTCCTTCATATATAATTTATAATTAAAATTTATTTAAGAAACTTTATCAAAATATTGCCTAATCTAGTGCTTATATTAAAAACAAAAAAACTCTGAAGTCTTGTTTATTTATTTACATGTTACACTTTAAATTTTGCTAATCATTGATACGGTCATTCGGGTTACGAACCAATTTAAATTAATGTCAAGTTGTTTATTTATGTTTTAATGATAAATTAATACTAAAACACATGCAAGATATTATCTCACCATTATATTTGTCAATTAGAAATTTGGAATCTAATAGAATTAATATTAAAAATTTGATAGTATAAGAACTTATATTAAGTCTAGACCTTTAAAGAAATGTTCTTATCGATCGCAATTTCAGAAAAAAAAACGTAATAATTAATTAATCAGGTAATATTATATCAGATATGTTTTTGAAAACAAGATCAGTCGTAAATATCGAACAATCACATAGACTTTTCTCTTATCTAACCTTCTAACTGGAGAGTGTGGGAGTCTGACAGGCGAGACGCTATTTGGTGACATTTGTGTCAACTGAGTTTCCGCTGATTAATCACAGTAATGAGCGGGAAAATACCGCAGTCACTCGGTAGACCTTCTCAAATAACTCGACATGTCATCTATGAACAAACCAATCAGTAATGTCTATACAGACTTAAATATGATACACAAACTCGCACCTAATATAGCCTATTTCCATGTATATATAGGCTATATATATAGCCTATATTACTCTAAATTGATCTTATCTTATGTAAATAACAGATTAAATTATCTCATATTTCCATTAAATAATAATTTTAAAATGTTGTAATATTAAACTAATTCAGCTTAATATTTACTAACTGATCATTAATTTAGCTTAATATTAAGCTATTCATTTGTAAAATATAGAAATATTTTAATAAGAATCTTTGTTTTCAAACCATTATCTGGTGTTTTTTTTTTAAATTATTATACAATTTTTAATTAAGATTTTACATTTTTAAAACTATTTTTAATGTTTTTTCTGTCATTTTTGAATGGAGAAACAGTATATNGAGGGTCAAGTCGACCCCCCCTATAACACTGTTGATAATTCCGTTTTATATGAATTCCATGTTGTACGAGTCACTTAGATTTTACAAATACATGTGCCGGGCTGTGAACGGCTCACATATTTGTAAAATCTAAGTGACTCGTACAACATGGAATTCATATAAAACGGTGTTATAGGGGGGGGTGACTTGTACCTCTTAATTCACACAAAACTAAATTAATGCTAATCCTTTGACTTCGATTGCTCTTTATTAATTAAAAGAAAAAAAAGAAGTGATTCTTACTTCTTAAATAACATTTTTTAAATTTATTTACTTTTAATTAATCATTTCTAAGTCATCATATTTTTAGAAGCAGATAATTAGAAGAATTTGAATCGAAAAATAGTCACATCATTAATTAATTAAAGAAATTTTTACTTTTCTCTCATCGGCATAATTCTTTATATTCAATCTCTCTTTCAAGAAAATAATAAATAAATAAATAAAATCGGGAGGGACCTTAAAATTTATTATGATACAATATCGTTGAAAGTCGATATCTTTTCGACATAAATACCAAATATTTTCTGCCAATAAGGAAACGTCTGTTTTTCAGTCACGCCTACTACAGATGATGTCACGGAAAGAAACCCCGCCCAAGAAAGGTACAATTGCCAGGATGTAATTTAGAAGATTGGAGAAAAGATGATGGAAAAAAGAGAGAGAGAGAGAGAGAGAAAAAGAGAAAAAGGCTATTCAGTTACTCAAAGTAGAAAACTCGTACAGACATAAATAACTCCGAATTTCCAATTACTCGCCAGACCTGTGGACTTTGTATGGCATTTAAAATAAAATAATGTAATTGTAAACAAAGCATATGAAAGGTGTCTCCGGTTAGCGGTAATATTTCAAGCTTCATTCTAAAAAAACTCCATTTTAATTCATTCTAAAGACTAAATTTTGAAATTTAAAAATAAAATAATTTGAAAATATCTAAAATAAATATAAAAAATTCTTTCAATAATATACAGCTCGATCTTAATATTTTATTTCAACTTAATTACTTAAAATATTGCACTCATAAAAAGAAATATTTATGTAGTTTTTGAGCGAGGGACAAGCAGACAGACGTTCAATACCAAGTTTAGATTCTAAAACCAAATAAATAAAAAAACAGATAGACCTATTTAGATTATTATTGCATTTCCGTGTTTGTTTAGATAAAAGTCAGAGTAGTTGATCTTCGTTATCTATTTGCAGGTTAGAGGGGAAGTGATAAAATAACCTTGTTACGAAAGCAAAAACGGATGCACTGTGTTAAGCCTAATGATCGTGCTAATAGCTCAGAGGGTTTAGCGTGACAGAATCTAACAGGGTGTCAACTTGTCATCCTCCTTCACTGACTGATTGTATTGCTACCAGATGCAACGCAAACAGTCACTCTTTAGAAATAAATTCTCTTCTCTTATACATTTAAGCGTAGGCAACTATTCGTGTGAACACATTTTTCAATGTTAAAACTGATATTTTAATGTAATAAATTAAAATATTTTAGATTTTTAAGATATTTTAATTTATTACATTATTATATATATAGGCCTATATATATATATATATATATTTTTTTTTTATTCAGAATTTCTGAGCTCAAAGTTAGCCAAAATTACAAAGAATTTAATAGTATATTACAATCCTTTAATACGGAATTCCATTATAACCCTACAAACGTCAATAGGAATTCATTCCATACTTTCTCCAGAATATTTTCGCCTATTTATGTAGGATTACACGCGAAATCAGTTAAAAACTTTGATATTTATGCTTTAATAGCATTTTATCGTATTTAATTTCAAATACAGGTAACCCCCGTATAACATGGCACTTCTATAGCACGGATTCGCTCTAACACGGTTCGAGAATTGGTACCATCCCCCGTATAACACGGTACTTTTATAGCACGGATTCGCTCTAACACGGTTCGAGAATTGGTACCATCCCCTTATAACACGGTACTTTTATAGCACGGATTCACTCTGACAAGGTTCGAGAAATAGGTAAAACCCTGGTACAACATGAAATGTAATAAATTTTTACATACTTAAGTACTAATAGTTCACGAAAATTATTATTTTCGTGAACTATTAGTACTTCAGTATGTAAATTTTCTTTTCTCGTCTCCATACACATGGTCCTTCGCGAAAATTGTTTCAATTTTGCCAGATCTCGACGCTTCTGNGAAGATTGGAGAAAAGATGATGGAAAAAAGAGAGAGAGAGAGAGAGAGAAAAAGAGAAAAAGGCTATTCAGTTACTCAAAGTAGAAAACTCGTACAGACATAAATAACTCCGAATTTCCAATTACTCGCCAGACCTGTGGACTTTGTATGGCATTTAAAATAAAATAATGTAATTGTAAACAAAGCATATGAAAGGTGTCTCCGGTTAGCGGTAATATTTCAAGCTTTCAATAATAAGAAGAATAAATAAAATACTTTTCTATTAAATAGTTGTTTCGATGAAAAAAGTAATTAGATATTGTACGATATTAAAAAAAAAATTGTTAAATCATAAATAGAATTCTAGAAGGAATTGAAAACTTTTTTTTTTAAATTTATAATTGGAATTTAGAATGGTTTTAATATATTTAGAAATCTTTCAAAGAGTTTATTATAAAAATTAAATCTAAAGATACTTCTAAATGATACTTTGAAAGATTATTTAAAAAGTTTTTCATGCATTCATTTTGAATTACAGTTTACTATGCATAACACATCATCTTATTTCATACTATTATGATGATTTAAACATAGAACAACTTTAAAAATAGATAAAAAAAAATTATATTAAGATAGCTTCTAAACAATTAGGCATATATATAAATAATAGGGATATATTTTGTATTATTTTAAACAGAAAAGGTATTTTGATGGCTTAAGAGTAGTCAAAGAAGCTTCCGAAAAGAGGATAATCCTTCGCTTTTTTATACATTTTAGGGATTGTAAATAATATTTACGTCAAGTTTTATGGATTATTTAAGTAAATTTTACATACTAATTAATTAAAATTTCAGTACATGTATTTATTTATAAGCAATTAAAAAAAATAATAATAATAAGGAAATAAGTTATCGATAGTTTCAACGTAAATAACCCGAAGTGCGGTAGCTAAACTTGAGACTTAATTGTTTTTCTGTGTGTGTGTGTGTTTTTTTTTTTACGATCTTTCGTGACGAAACACTGGATGGAAACAAAATACGTTCATTTGCATAACAACTAACAGCCATTTGCATACAGAGTCAATGAACTGAGAATTACGAAATAAAATAATTATAACAGTTTATTAATTACAAAAATAATGCTTATAATTAAATAAAATATCCGTTGTTAACAATTACAGAGAAAAGAAAAAAAAATGTTTTTTTTTTATCGATCAATCAAAAAATTAAAAAAAGAAATAAATAATAAAAAAAAAGGTTGTTTGGTCCATGTCCAGGCAAATGGCGGACAACTCTGTAATTGGTTTCCACAAATCGGCGATTGGTGGCGCCTCGTCGACGTCTTAAAGTCGGCCAGCGATTTATTTATTAGTCGGATCACGCCGTTAGGTTAGAAAGAGATAAAAGAACAAAAAATATTATGGGTTAAATGCAAGTTCGTTTGGGAAACATTATAGCAATTTATACTGCCGACGACGGTGGTAAGAGATATAAGAGAGAGTTAAATGGGGTTATCTATGGCAGATAAAGGCCAGCCGCCCCTCTACTTTTTTTTTTTTTTTCTTTTTCTACCGCTCTTTGTAATCTCTTAATTGAGTCGGCTATTCTAGAAGCTATGTCAATGCTTAAATACCGGATTACAGCTTGAATTATTAAGAGATTTATTATCTCAACTAAGTATTTTATTTCCTATTTAAACTATTTAATTAATCGCTCTTAGGTATATTTTCAATCGGTACTTATAAATAATTTCTCACGATTCTGTTCTTCCGATTATCTTCGGGCCATTTTAAACTTAAAACTCGGACCACCAAAAAAGAATTTTTTTTTTTTTTTTAATTAATTGAATATTTAAAAATTTCTTTAATGTTTTATATGTGTTGCTTAATTAATGAGTGATGAAGCAGCAAATAAATAAATAAATAAATATATATTTTTAATGAATTATCAAGAGGAAACAAATAGATAACTTATTTAATTCTTTTAATGAGTTGTAAGAATGATAAATCCTGGATAAAATCCAAAATCAACACTTTTTTAAAGGAATGTTTATGTAAGATGTGTAAATTAATATGAAAAAATATTCCTATCGTTAATGTAAGAGAAAAAATAAACATCGTTAAAAAAGAATTTAAAAACTAATTTAACTTAAGAAAAATTATTATATATGAATGACATTTATGTAAACAAATAAATATATAAGCCTATTAATATAATGTAAATAAATAAATCTCTCTTACATAATTAATTAAGAAATAATTAAATGGGAAGTGTTTAAATGATTTTTAATTAATTAATTTTTTTTATACTGTCGATCCCCCCTATAACACTGTAGATTATTCCGTTTTATATGAATTCCATGTTGTACGAGTCACTTAGATTTTACAAATACGTGAGCCGTTCACACACGTATTTGTAAAATCTAAGTGACTCGTACAACATGGAATTCATATAAAACGGAATTATCTACAGTGTTATAGGGGGGTCGACTTGTATATATTGGGCAAGATTTTAATAGATTAAATTAAAATATTTTAAATAAAAATCGTAATAATAAAAAAAAAGAAGAATAATCATCTGTTTAGGCCTGTAATATTTAATATCTTTTATGTAAAATAATATAAAATAGTCTATTAAATAAAACATTGTAATTTTTAAAAACTAAGCTTAGAAATATGGATAATTGTTATATAATTATAGGCCTATATAGGCCTATATTTATTTATTTACACGTTATTTAATAAATTTTTAGAAAATATTTATTAAGCGCAAGTTATTTAAGGAAAACGATGTAGGATGTAGTTAACTGCTTTTGTTTAGCTTTATTTTGATTCAAAGCGTTGTAATTTATGTAAGCTATTAAACAAGAAAGATCTAATTATGCAAAATAAGCTGATTGAATAAGGCAAGAATTTTTAGTTTTTATAACGGTTAACTTACTTTTGGATCATTGCTTGAAACAAAGTAATAAATCAATTTATAAATTAGAAAGTTTGCTTATTATTATTATTGTTTTCTGAATCAATTTTAACGAATCACTACAAATTATCAAATTTATATTAAACATTACAATAAAAATAAGATAAGAATCCTCATAGAGTTAAACGTTATGAACTTAGTAATTGGTAATAAAGTAATTTCTCATAATAATAATAAAAAATAAAACTTAAATAAGCCATCGAGTAATTGTACAATCGTGACAATTATAGAAGCAAAGCATTTAACCTCACTAAATGCTGGGCATGATGCCATTCTCTCTCTTTTTCCACTCGAGTAAGTAACGGTAGCGATTCGTTTAACATAAGGAAAAACGTGCACAGATTTAATGATAATCACCTATTATCATCATTACGAGTGAAAGTATGAAACATAGATTGATTTCGAAGATAATTAGAGCACTTTTCAACAGATTGACCGACACAATGGTAATCTCGTTAAAATTCTTCTCCTGTATAAATCATATGCAAATTGAGAGAAGCGCCGTTCATTTATCAATTTAGACAGTACTTCTTCCATTAGTCAATGAGACGAAATAATTAGCGTAATGAAAGCGTTTTTATCTTTATTAAGCTTTTTTTTTTTTTTAAATTTAGAACATAATAGATTCGTAGGCTAAAATGAATTAATTAAGCTATTGGTTACATGAGGTCAAATGCATGGAAATATGTAATGTAAAAATTCCAGAATGTTTTCGCTCATTTTCTAAATTTTATATTTTGGAATAAGTATAAAAAAAAACAATTAATAGCGAGATTGCGGCCGAAGTTTTCATCTTTAAAACGTGAACGTCGAACGTCGAGCGCCGCTTACAACATAGCGACGTTCGACGTTCGACGTTCGACGTTCACGTTTTAGAGCTAAAAACTTCGGCCGCAACCTCGCTAATATTATATTTGAATTGTTATGATTAAATTAAGAATCTTAAAAGTAAAATTTGTAAGTATTCCAGGCATTACTTTATATTATTAGACTTAAATATCTAGTAACTTTGCTTACATGAATTTTATTGTTTTAAAAATCCTAATCGAGTAAGAAAAGGGAAAAAGTAATTTGAAAGACATACTGAACAATATACACATCAGCAGTTCTCAACCAATGATACACGTACTCAAGAGTTCTCAAGAAGGATCTTGGTTAATGCTACAAACTCCATATACAGAAGGCTCGGGTGTTAAACGAATGAAAGGTTGAGAACAACTGATATAGATAATAACAATTGTTACGAGCAGTTTAAATTGATCATAATAAAATAGTAGAATACAACAGAGGCTTGCATCCAAGTAAAATCAAACCGTTGTTAAATACAGGAGAAGAGAACATATACATTAATAATTGTTTATTTTTATTTAAAAAATAAATTAAGAATAAACATAGGCTAATAAAAATAAAAGTAAAACGATTTTTCGTTCTCTAATTTCAGAATTTCAAGAGGATTTAAAATAAACAAGTTTAGCACAAACATCATAAAATTAGTTTATTTTGAATTTTTATATTGTCATTAGATTCTTAACTTCATTATCTTCATAAATTAAAATAATTAGGCATTAAAAAAGGGGTATATACAGTACAATTTTAAGCATTTTTTAGGCCCTGGCTAATTTCTTTAGGAGGTATTATAGATACAAATATAGAACAATATTAGTAATGAGCATGAGATAAACAAATAATTTAGTTTTTTTTTAATAATAATATATTCTTTTCTTATAAATAAAAGTATTTGAAATTGTTAAATTTATATTATAAATTTTTAGGAAACACGAAAATTCAAAAATAGATACTTTATACGACATTATTATTGTTTTATATTAGTAATGATGTAATAAAGTATCTATTTTAGCAGATAGGCCCGGCTCGCCCGAGCAAAAGTAAAATAATAAATATTAAAATGAAAACCATATTAAGATTTTAGTTATTTTAGCCTATCATTATCATGCTTATCACAGTGTTAAATAAATTATAAGAAGAAAAAGGAAAATGCAAAAAATAAAAACCACAAAAACCTACTTTGAAAAAGGAAAAAAAACCGAATCGATCTTATTTAAATTCATATAAAAATAACAACAACAAATGAACGATCAGATTTCGAGACAAACTGACCAAAGATTCACTCTTGGCACACCCCCGAGTAGTCTACATGTTTAAGAATACGATACTCGGTTGGTAGGAAATGGTGCGATTTCATTGATGTATGATCAATGAAATTGCTAGGAATTGACGTTTTTCAAATTTCGAGATTGTAGTAGACAGGATAGGAATCGAAGTTCTTTTTTTTTTTTTTTTTTTTAAACAAAGAAAGCCTACATTTTACAGGATATACAGAGGATATCAAATGTTTTCCCATCGACAACGCCCCGACTTATCAAAATCTACGAGTGTGTTCATTCGGCGATCGGGACAAGCTACATACATATTCAAAATATGTTTGCATTTTACAATATAATCTGTTTATCTGCTCGTGTAGATCTGTATCTACTTCGGAACATGCTAAAATTTTACATTTTCGAGAGAATTTCTACAGAATTTCTATGAATCATATCGTTCCGGGTACGCCGATATCGAAAAGATTACAACTAAATCCAATTTTTACTTTACTCGAATCGATTTAATCTTCCAATACTTTACTCGGTGTGTTTATTTTTGAGAAATTTTACACACGTAATTCCGAATTTTAGCGAAATCTCCGATTTTATAAATAAAAGAAAAAAAAACCATTTCCGAGATTGAGGTGTAGTATTTTTCCGTTGAAAAACGACAACGCAGCAGATTTAGGGTTTACAGGAAACTGACTAAAGTCAATTTTCAGCAATTGGAACGAATAAAAGAATTTCTTTTTTTAATAAAATAATTCGATTTTCAGCCATCGACAAACTTTTCGGTCAAATTTTTGACTGGTTATTGATAATCTCGGCTCTTAAAAATCTGGTCAAGCGAGAAAGTTGTGTGGAATTTATCGCAGCATAAAGAAATTAAAGGAGACAAAACATAAAATTTGACCTAGTAAAGGTCGAAATTTTGTGGATTTTCAGCTACAGTACTCTAACTTGAGCTAAAACCTTTAATTTTAACATATTTTTTTTAAAAAGAAGAAGAAAAAAGACGCTTTCATTAGTCATACTTTTCAAGATGGAGGTGGAAGATGGTGAGTGATTTCACCCCGTATACATCACTACTGCATTTACGTACAGTACACACGATTAAATTCTACATTTTATATAGGGTTTCGGAATGGGGAATGATCCCATCCGCATCATCTCACTAAAACACTATTAAAATGCATTGTCATATAGAATTTTCCGCCTTCTATCTTGATTAAAAATAGGTAAAATTTGAATTGCAAGATCCGAGAACATAATACCAAGCAAGTTATATAAAAGAACTTAAAAAAAAAAGCTTGAAAATTAA